>NW_026975153.1:0-157221 GCF_030014295.1 Loxodonta africana | reverse complement strand
CATAGAGAGATAGTATTAGGATATCACTACGCAAGGCATCCCCACGCAGCATCTCTTGCCTCTCTCTGTCTCTCTCTGGATGTGTTCGTTCTCTGAAATCTCTTCCTTCTCCCCCTTGTCACTTCACACCTTGGAGTGCCTGACAGAGGGCCTAGAGACAAAAGAGCAAAGGGGGAAGGCCTCTGGCTCTACTGGTTGCCCACGGGCAGAGAAGATCTGCTAGTCTATCTGGAAGGTCTAGAGAGTAGCCATTGATTGGGGAGCTACATCACGGGCGGACCTGGCCAGGTGAAGCTTGCTGACATGCAGCAGCCTCTCCGGAGACTACTAATTCCGCGGAGAACATTCTATGCAAATACCCGGCTGAGTGCCATGGGCAGAAAACATTGACACATACCTGCCAGGGGTCTATCCTGGGTCTCAAGAGTCCACCCTGGTCTCCAGCCACTCATCATCTCAGCACACACTTTGCCTGCACACATGGAATCCGCCTCTCTCCACGAATGCCTTCTCCTGCTAGGAAACACACGATGGCACTCAGCCAAAGGAGAGCACAGGCAAGTCAACTGAAGCCCGCATTTTCAAGATTTTGCCCTCTGCTGGGCCACAGCCTCCACTGCCACAGTGCATGTGTGTCACTTCTCCGAAGACAAGGCCGCAATCTGGGCGTCCAGGGCCCCAGCAGTCCAGAGTCTGCGCATGGCGGCATATGGATCACCTCTTTGCCACGTACAGGAGGGAGGCCTGGGCCCTACACTGGCTCCGCTAGAGCTCCACGATCTCAGCTATTTTCCCTGACCTTTGGCCCGTGCCCTCGTGTCTGTGTCATCCCTACTTACACTTCTTCTCCGACCACTCTGAATCCGCCACCTGCGGATACATGAGCATGAAAATCAACATCTGTCACTGCCTGCAGTGTCACAGGTCACTAGGTGTCTAGGCTCAGGCTGACCTTGGCTGTCTTCTGCCCAGGCAAGGAGCCTAATCCTTCAAAGGCAACGAGGACATGTGGTCATTGGCCGACATTCATTCTTTCATCCACACAGCGGTCTAGATGAGGCTAAAGAGGCCAGGTAGGCCAGGTGACGGCTGAGTGCGGGGCCTAAGGCTTCTTTCCCAATCACCATGGAGACAGCCACCGCAAGGCTGGCCGAAACTTCTGACGGGGACGGGTCACAAACACCGAGCCAATAGGAGAGGTCCAGCCTAAGCGGCCACTTCCGCAGTGCCCTCCATTTTACCCATGGACACACGACGGCCCCTTCTCTTTTGGGCCACAAAATCCAGGGCACCCAGGGAATCACCTCACAGTAGGCAGCCCCTGATGTGGACACGTTCGACACACGGGGCCAGCAGGCAGGTACCACTTTTCCACTTACGCTAGGATATCCGTAGGCAAGGCGCCCTTCCTCAGCATCTATGGCCCCTCTGTGTATGTGTTCATTCGGAGAAATCTCTTCCTTCTACCCCTGAGACACATCACAAGGATGAGGGGCCTGAGAGAGAGCCTAGAGATGGAACGGGGGAGGCTTCTGGCTGTACTGCTTCCCCGTGGGTAGAGAAGAGCAGGTAGTCTCTCTGGAAGGTCTTAGCTTCTGTTGACTGACATGGACAATACAGTAGGGGCGGACCCTGGCCAGGTGGAGCTTGTGGGCAGATGCAACCCCTCCGGCGACGAATAATTCCGCTGCTGCTTTGTATGGTGAAAACCTCCCCCCGCCAAGTGGGATGGGTAGACAACACTGACCCACACCCGCCAGGGGCCTCTCCTGGGACTAAAGATCCCACATGGTCTCAACGTCGTCACCCTCTCAGCACACACCTTTCCTGCACACGTAATCCTGCCTTTCTCCGTCAGGGCCCTCTCCTACCAGGAGAAAAAGCAAGCCGCTCAAAAAGGCCGATGCCCGGGAACTCGAGGAAACACTGCCATTTTCCAAATTTTGGCTGTCTACATGTCCCCGCCTCCGCTGCAAGGCCGCGTATGTGGCCGGGCTCCGAAGGCAAGGCCGAAATCCTGGCAGCCTGGGCCCCAGCAGTCCCATGGTTTATGGACGTGGGGACACGGATGACCTGTTCGCCACATACAGGAGGGACCCTTGGGCCCTTCACTGGCTCGCCACTCAGCTCCACGACGTCCACTACCGGCCCTGGCCTTTGCTTTGGCTGGTGCCCCACGGAACGTGTGCTCCGGAGGCATGTTTCTCCGCCCATCACTATCATTCTGCCACCAGGCGATATGTGAGTGTGGGAGTCACCATTTGTCACTGGCAGCAGTGTCACAAGGCAGTAGACTTCCAGGTACCCGCTGACCTAGGCTGCCTTCTGCCCCAGGCAAGGTCCCGAATCCTTTATCCAGATGCTGACACCCGGGCACTGGCGGACATTCATTTGGAGCAACACAGAGGTCTGAGTGAGGGTCAGCGGGCCAGGTAGGTGAAGTCAAGGCCAGGTGGGCGGGGCTAAGACTCCTTTGCCATCACCATAGAGACAGTCCCCCCCCGCAAGAGTGGCCGGAGCTTGTGATGGGCCTGCTGACAAGACTTGAGCCAATGGCAGAGATCCGGCCCGCCAGGCAGATGACACAGGGCCCTCCAGTGTGACCTATGACACCTAGTGGCCACAGGATTTGAGCACACCCTGGGAAAGGCTACGCAGGCACAAGGGAGCCCCTGGTGCGGACTGCTTCAGGGCATTGGCACAGCAGGCCAGGTACCTCTTTCCCACTTTCCTCAGGATATCACTACGCAAGGCATCCCCACTCAGCATCTCTTGCCTCTCTCTGTCTCTCTCTGGATGTGTTCGTTCTCTGAAATCTCTTCCTTCTCCCCTTGTCACTTCACACCTTGGAGTGCCTGACAGAGGGCCTAGAGACGAAAGAGCAAAGGGGGAAGGCCTCTGGCTCTACTGGTTGCCCATGGGCAGAGAAGATCTGCTAGTCTATCTGGAAGGTCTAGAGAGTAGCCATTGATTGGGGAGCTACATCACGGGCGGACCTGGCCAGGTGAAGCTTGCTGACATGCAGCAGCCTCTCCGGAGACTACTAATTCCGCGGAGAACATTCTATGCAAATACCCGGCTGAGTGCCATGGGCAGAAAACATTGACACATACCTGCCAGGGGTCTATCCTGGGTCTCAAGAGTCCACCCTGGTCTCCAGCCACTCATCATCTCAGCACACACTTTGCCTGCACACATGGAATCCGCCTCTCTCCACGAATGCCTTCTCCTGCTAGGAAACACACGATGGCACTCAGCCAAAGGAGAGCACAGGCAAAGTCACTGAAGCCCGCATTTTCAAGATTTTGCCCTCTGCTGGGCCACAGCCTCCGCTGCCACAGTGCATGTGTGTCACTTCTCCGAAGACAAGGCCGCAATCCGGGCGTCCAGGGCCCCAGCAGTCCAGAGTCTGCGCATGGCGGCATATGGATCACCTCTTTGCCACGTACAGGAGGGAGGCCTGGGCCCTACACTGGCTCCGCTAGAGCTCCACGATCTCAGCTATTTTCCCTGACCTTTGGCCCGTGCCCTCGTGTCTGTGTCATCCCTACTTACACTTCTTCTCCGACCACTCTGAATCCGCCACCTGCGGATACATGAGCATGAAAATCAACATCTGTCACTGCCTGCAGTGTCACAGGTCACTAGGTGTCTAGGCTCAGGCTGACCTTGGCTGTCTTCTGCCCAGGCAAGGAGCCTAATCCTTCAAAGGCAACGAGGACATGTGGTCATTGGCCGACATTCATTCTTTCATCCACACAGCGGTCTAGATGAGGCTAAAGAGGCCAGGTAGGCCAGGTGACGGCTGAGTGCGGGGCCTAAGGCTTCTTTCCCAATCACCATGGAGACAGCCACCGCAAGGCTGGCCGGAACTTCTGACGGGGACGGGTCACAAACACCGAGCCAATAGGAGAGGTCCAGCCTAAGCGGCCACTTCCGCAGTGCCCTCCATTTTACCCATGGACACACGACGGCCCCTTCTCTTTTGGGCCACAAAATCCAGGGCACCCAGGGAATCACCTCACAGTAGGCAGCCCCTGATGTGGACACGTTCGACACACGGGCCAGCAGGCAGGTACCACTTTTCCACTTACGCTAGGATATCAGTAGGCAAGGCGCCCTTCCTCAGCATCTATGGCCCCTCTGTGTATGTGTTCATTCGGAGAAATCTCTTCCTTCTACCCCTGAGACACATCACAAGTATGAGGGGCCTGAGAGAGAGCCTAGAGATGGAACGGGGGAGGCTTCTGGCTGTACTGCTTCCCCGTGGGTAGAGAAGAGCAGGTAGTCTCTCTGGAAGGTCTTAGCTTCTGTTGACTGACATGGACAATACAGTAGGGGCGGACCCTGGCCAGGTGGAGCTTGTGGGCAGATGCAACCCCTCCGGCGACGAATAATTCCGCTGCTGCTTTGTATGGTGAAAACCTCCCCCCTCCAAGTGGGATGGGTAGACAACACTGACCCACACCCGCCAGGGGCCTCTCCTGAGACTAAAGATCCCAACATGGTCTCAACGTCGTCACCCTCTCAGCACACACCTTTCCTGCACACGTAATCCTGCCTTTCTCCGTCAGGGCCCTCTCCTACCAGGAGAAAAAGCAAGCCGCTCAAAAAGGCCGATGCCAGGGAACTCGAGGAAACACTGCCATTTTCCAAATTTTGGCTGTCTACATGTCCCCGCCTCCGCTGCAAGGCCGCGTATGTGGCCGGGCTCCGAAGGCAAGGCCGAAATCCTGGCAGCCTGGGCCCCAGCAGTCCCATGGTTTATGGACGTGGGGACACGGATGACCTGTTCGCCACATACAGGAGGGACCCTTGGGCCCTTCACTGGCTCGCCATTCAGCTCCACGACGTCCACTACCGGCCCTGGCCTTTGCTTTGGCTGGTGCCCCACGGAACGTGTGCTCCGGAGCCATGTTTCTCCGCCCATCACTATCATTCTGCCACCAGGCGATATGTGAGTGTGGGAGTCACCATTTGTCACTGGCAGCAGTGTCACAAGGCAGTAGACTTCCAGGTACCCGCTGACCTAGGCTGCCTTCTGCCCCAGGCAAGGTCCCGAATCCTTTATCCCAGATCCTGACACCCGGGCACTGGCGGACATTCATTTGGAGCAACACAGAGGTCTGAGTGAGGGTCAGCGGGCCAGGTAGGTGAAGTCAAGGCCAGGTGGGCGGGGCTAAGACTCCTTTGCCATCACCATAGAGACAGTCCCCCCCCGCAAGAGTGGCCGGAGCTTGTGATGGGCCTGCTGACAAGACTTGAGCCAATGGCAGAGATCCGGCCCGCCAGGCAGATGACACAGGGCCCTCCAGTGTGACCTATGACACCTAGTGGCCACAGGATTTGAGCACACCCTGGGAAAGGCTACGCAGGCACAAGGGAGCCCCTGGTGCGGACTGCTTCAGGGCATTGGCACAGCAGGCCAGGTACCTCTTTCCCACTTTCCTCAGGATATCACTACGCAAGGCATCCCCACGCAGCATCTCTTGCCTCTCTCTGTCTCTCTCTGGATGTGTTCGTTCTCTGAAATCTCTTCCTTCTCCCCCTTGTCACTTCACACCTTGGAGTGCCTGACAGAGGGCCTAGAGACGAAAGAGCAAAGGGGGAAGGCCTCTGGCTCTACTGGTTGCCCATGGGCAGAGAAGATCTGCTAGTCTATCTGGAAGGTCTAGAGAGTAGCCATTGATTGGGGAGCTACATCACAGGCGGACCTGGCCAGGTGAAGCTTGCTGACATGCAGCAGCCTCTCCGGAGACTACTAATTCCGCGGAGAACATTCTATGCAAATACCCGGCTGAGTGCCATGGGCAGAAAACATTGACACATACCTGCCAGGGGTCTATCCTGGGTCTCAAGAGTCCACCCAGGTCTCCAGCCACTCATCATCTCAGCACACACTTTGCCTGCACACATGGAATCCGCCTCTCTCCACGAATGCCTTCTCCTGCTAGGAAACACACGATGGCACTCAGCCAAAGGAGAGCACAGGCAAAGTCAACTGAAGCCCGCATTTTCAAGATTTTGCCCTCTGCTGGGCCACAGCCTCCGCTGCCACAGTGCATGTGTGTCACTTCTCCGAAGACAAGGCCGCAATCCGGGCGTCCAGGGCCCCAGCAGTCCAGAGTCTGCGCATGGCGACATATGGATCACCTCTTTGCCACGTACAGGAGGGAGGCCTGGGCCCTACACTGGCTCCGCTAGAGCTCCACGATCTCAGCTATTTTCCCTGACCTTTGGCCCGTGCCCTCGTGTCTGTGTCATCCCTAGTTACACTTCTTCTCCGACCACTCTGAATCCGCCACCTGCGGATACATGAGCATGAAAATCAACATCTGTCACTGCCTGCAGTGTCACAGGTCACTAGGTGTCTAGGCTCAGGCTGACCTTGGCTGTCTTCTGCCCAGGCAAGGAGCCTAATCCTTCAAAGGCAACGAGGACATGTGGTCATTGGCCGACATTCATTCTTTCATCCACACAGCGGTCTAGATGAGGCTAAAGAGGCCAGGTAGGCCAGGTGACGGCTGAGTGCGGGGCCTAAGGCTTCTTTCCCAATCACCATGGAGACAGCCACCGCAAGGCTGGCCGGAACTTCTGACGGGGACGGGTCACAAACACCGAGCCAATAGGAGAGGTCCAGCCTAAGCGGCCACTTCCGCAGTGCCCTCCATTTTACCCATGGACACACGACGGCCCCTTCTCTTTTGGGCCACAAAATCCAGGGCACCCAGGGAATCACCTCACAGTAGGCAGCCCCTGATGTGGACACGTTGGACACACGGGGCCAGCAGGCAGGTACCACTTTTCCACTTACGCTAGGATATCGGTAGGCAAGGCGCCCTTCCTCAGCATCTATGGCCCCTCTGTGTATGTGTTCATTCGGAGAAATCTCTTCCTTCTACCCCTGAGACACATCACAAGTATGAGGGGCCTGAGAGAGAGCCTAGAGATGGAACGGGGGAGGCTTCTGGCTGTACTGCTTCCCCGTGGGTAGAGAAGAGCAGGTAGTCTCTCTGGAAGGTCTTAGCTTCTGTTGACTGACATGGACAATACAGTAGGGGCGGACCCTGGCCAGGTGGAGCTTGTGGGCAGATGCAACCCCTCCGGCGACGAATAATTCCGCTGCTGCTTTGTATGGTGAAAACCTCCCCCCGCCAAGTGGGATGGGTAGACAACACTGACCCACACCCGCCAGGGGCCTCTCCTGGGACTAAAGATCCCAACATGGTCTCAACGTCGTCACCCTCTCAGCACACACCTTTCCTGCACACGTAATCCTGCCTTTCTCCGTCAGGGCCCTCTCCTACCAGGAGAAAAAGCAAGCCGCTCAAAAAGGCCGATGCCCGGGAACTCGAGGAAACACTGCCATTTTCCAAATTTTGGCTGTCTACATGTCCCCGCCTCCGCTGCAACGCCGCGTATGTGGCCGGGCTCCGAAGGCAAGGCCGAAATCCTGGCAGCCTGGGCCCCAGCAGTCCCATGGTTTATGGACGTGGGGACACGGATGACCTGTTCGCCACATACAGGAGGGACCCTTGGGCCCTTCACTGGCTCGCCATTCAGCTCCACGACGTCCACTACCGGCCCTGGCCTTTGCTTTGGCTGGTGCCCCACGGAACGTGTGCTCCGGAGCCATGTTTCTCCGCCCATCACTATCATTCTGCCACCAGGCGATATGTGAGTGTGGGAGTCACCATTTGTCACTGGCAGCAGTGTCACGAGGCAGTAGACTTCCAGGTACCCGCTGACCTAGGCTGCCTTCTGCCCCAGGCAAGGTCCCGAATCCTTTATCCCAGATGCTGACACCCGGGCACTGGCGGACATTCATTTGGAGCAACACAGAGGTCTGAGTGAGGGTCAGCGGGCCAGGTAGGTGAAGTCAAGGCCAGGTGGGCGGGGCTAAGACTCCTTTGCCATCACCATAGAGACAGTCCCCCCCCGCAAGAGTGGCCGGAGCTTGTGATGGGCCTGCTGACAAGACTTGAGCCAATGGCAGAGATCCGGCCCGCCAGGCAGATGACACAGGGCCCTCCAGTGTGACCTATGACACCTAGTGGCCACAGGATTTGAGCACACCCTGGGAAAGGCTACGCAGGCACAAGGGAGCCCCTGGTGCGGACTGCTTCAGGGCATTGGCACAGCAGGCCAGGTACCTCTTTCCCACTTTCCTCAGGATATCACTACGCAAGGCATCCCCACTCAGCATCTCTTGCCTCTCTCTGTCTCTCTCTGGATGTGTTCGTTCTCTGAAATCTCTTCCTTCTCCCCCTTGTCACTTCACACCTTGGAGTGCCTGACAGAGGGCCTAGAGACGAAAGAGCAAAGGGGGAAGGCCTCTGGCTCTACTGGTTGCCCATGGGCAGAGAAGATCTGCTAGTCTATCTGGAAGGTCTAGAGAGTAGCCATTGATTGGGGAGCTACATCACGGGCGGACCTGGCCAGGTGAAGCTTGCTGACATGCAGCAGCCTCTCCGGAGACTACTAATTCCGCGGAGAACATTCTATGCAAATACCCGGCTGAGTGCCATGGGCAGAAAACATTGACACATACTTGCCAGGGGTCTATCCTGGGTCTCAAGAGTCCACCCTGGTCTCCAGCCACTCATCATCTCAGCACACACTTTGCCTGCACACATGGAATCCGCCTCTCTCCACGAATGCCTTCTCCTGCTAGGAAACACACGATGGCACTCAGCCAAAGGAGAGCACAGGCAAAGTCAACTGAAGCCCGCATTTTCAAGATTTTGCCCTCTGCTGGGCCACAGCCTCCGCTGGCACAGTGCATGTGTGTCACTTCTCCGAAGACAAGGCCGCAATCCGGGCGTCCAGGGCCCCAGCAGTCCAGAGTCTGCGCATGGCGGCATATGGATCACCTCTTTGCCACGTACAGGAGGGAGGCCTGGGCCCTACACTGGCTCCGCTAGAGCTCCACGATCTCAGCTATTTTCCCTGACCTTTGGCCCGTGCCCTCGTGTCTGTGTCATCCCTACTTACACTTCTTCTCCGACCACTCTGAATCCGCCACCTGCGGATACATGAGCATGAAAATCAACATCTGTCACTGCCTGCAGTGTCACAGGTCACTAGGTGTCTAGGCTCAGGCTGACCTTGGCTGTCTTCTGCCCAGGCAAGGAGCCTAATCCTTCAAAGGCAACGAGGACATGTGGTCATTGGCCGACATTCATTCTTTCATCCACACAGCGGTCTAGATGAGGCTAAAGAGGCCAGGTAGGCCAGGTGACGGCTGAGTGCGGGGCCTAAGGCTTCTTTCCCAATCACCATGGAGACAGCCACCGCAAGGCTGGCCGAAACTTCTGACGGGGACGGGTCACAAACACCGAGCCAATAGGAGAGGTCCAGCCTAAGCGGCCACTTCCGCAGTGCCCTCCATTTTACCCATGGACACACGACGGCCCCTTCTCTTTTGGGCCACAAAATCCAGGGCACCCAGGGAATCACCTCACAGTAGGCAGCCCCTGATGTGGACACGTTCGACACACGGGGCCAGCAAGCAGGTACCACTTTTCCACTTACGCTAGGATATCAGTAGGCAAGGCGCCCTTCCTCAGCATCTATGGCCCCTCTGTGTATGTGTTCATTCGGAGAAATCTCTTCCTTCTACCCCTGAGACACATCACAAGTATGAGGGGCCTGAGAGAGAGCCTAGAGATGGAACGGGGGAGGCTTCTGGCTGTACTGCTTCCCCGTGGGTAGAGAAGAGCAGGTAGTCTCTCTGGAAGGTCTTAGCTTCTGTTGACTGACATGGACAATACAGTAGGGGCGGACCCTGGCCAGGTGGAGCTTGTGGGCAGATGCAACCCCTCCGGCGACGAATAATTCCGCTGCTGCTTTGTATGGTGAAAACCTCCCCCCGCCAAGTGGGATGGGTAGACAACACTGACCCACACCCGCCAGGGGCCTCTCCTGGGACTAAAGATCCCAACATGGTCTCAACGTCGTCACCCTCTCAGCACACACCTTTCCTGCACACGTAATCCTGCCTTTCTCCGTCAGGGCCCTCTCCTACCAGGAAAAAAAGCAAGCCGCTCTAAAAGGCCGATGCCCGGGAACTCGAGGAAACACTGCCATTTTCCAAATTTTGGCTGTCCACATCCCCGCCTCCGCTGCAAGGCCGCGTATGTGGCCGGGCTCCGAAGGCAAGGCCGAAATCCTGGCAGCCTGGGCCCCAGCAGTCCCATGGTTTATGGACGTGGGGACACGGATGACCTGTTCGCCACATACAGGAGGGACCCTTGGGCCCTTCACTGGCTCGCCATTCAGCTCCACGACGTCCACTACCGGCCCTGGCCTTTGCTTTGGCTGGTGCCCCACGGAACGTGTGCTCCGGAGCCATGTTTCTCCGCCCATCACTATCATTCTGCCACCAGGCGATATGTGAGTGTGGGAGTCACCATTTGTCACTGGCAGCAGTGTCACGAGGCAGTAGACTTCCAGGTACCCGCTGACCTAGGCTGCCTTCTGCCCCAGGCAAGGTCCCGAATCCTTTATCCCAGATGCTGACACCCGGGCACTGGCGGACATTCATTTGGAGCAACACAGAGGTCTGAGTGAGGGTCAGCGGGCCAGGTAGGTGAAGTCAAGGCCAGGTGGGCGGGGCTAAGACTCCTTTGCCATCACCATAGAGACAGTCCCCCCCCGCAAGAGTGGCCGGAGCTTGTGATGGGCCTGCTGACAAGACTTGAGCCAATGGCAGAGATCCGGCCCGCCAGGCAGATGACACAGGGCCCTCCAGTGTGACCTATGACACCTAGTGGCCACAGGATTTGAGCACACCCTGGGAAAGGCTACGCAGGCACAAGGGAGCCCCTGGTGCGGACTGCTTCAGGGCATTGGCACAGCAGGCCAGGTACCTCTTTCCCACTTTCCTCAGGATATCACTACGCAAGGCATCCCCACTCAGCATCTCTTGCCTCTCTCTGTCTCTCTCTGGATGTGTTCGTTCTCTGAAATCTCTTCCTTCTCCCCCTTGTCACTTCACACCTTGGAGTGCCTGACAGAGGGCCTAGAGACGAAAGAGCAAAGGGGGAAGGCCTCTGGCTCTACTGGTTGCCCATGGGCAGAGAAGATCTGCTAGTCTATCTGGAAGGTCTAGAGAGTAGCCATTGATTGGGGAGCTACATCACGGGCGGACCTGGCCAGGTGAAGCTTGCTGACATGCAGCAGCCTCTCCGGAGACTACTAATTCCGCGGAGAACATTCTATGCAAATACCCGGCTGAGTGCCATGGGCAGAAAACATTGACACATACCTGCCAGGGGTCTATCCTGGGTCTCAAGAGTCCACCCTGGTCTCCAGCCACTCATCATCTCAGCACACACTTTGCCTGCACACATGGAATCCGCCTCTCTCCACGAATGCCTTCTCCTGCTAGGAAACACACGATGGCACTCAGCCAAAGGAGAGCACAGGCAAAGTCAACTGAAGCCCGCATTTTCAAGATTTTGCCCTCTGCTGGGCCACAGCCTCCGCTGGCACAGTGCATGTGTGTCACTTCTCCGAAGACAAGGCCGCAATCCGGGCGTCCAGGGCCCCAGCAGTCCAGAGTCTGCGCATGGCGGCATATGGATCACCTCTTTGCCACGTACAGGAGGGAGGCCTGGGCCCTACACTGGCTCCGCTAGAGCTCCACGATCTCAGCTATTTTCCCTGACCTTTGGCCCGTGCCCTCGTGTCTGTGTCATCCCTACTTACACTTCTTCTCCGACCACTCTGAATCCGCCACCTGCGGATACATGAGCATGAAAATCAACATCTGTCACTGCCTGCAGTGTCACAGGTCACTAGGTGTCTAGGCTCAGGCTGACCTTGGCTGTCTTCTGCCCAGGCAAGGAGCCTAATCCTTCAAAGGCAACGAGGACATGTGGTCATTGGCCGACATTCATTCTTTCATCCACACAGCGGTCTAGATGAGGCTAAAGAGGCCAGGTAGGCCAGGTGACGGCTGAGTGCGGGGCCTAAGGCTTCTTTCCCAATCACCATGGAGACAGCCACCGCAAGGCTGGCCGGAACTTCTGACGGGGACGGGTCACAAACACCGAGCCAATAGGAGAGGTCCAGCCTAAGCGGCCACTTCCGCAGTGCCCTCCATTTTACCCATGGACACACGACGGCCCCTTCTCTTTTGGGCCACAAAATCCAGGGCACCCAGGGAATCACCTCACAGTAGGCAGCCCCTGATGTGGACACGTTCGACACACGGGGCCAGCAGGCAGGTACCACTTTTCCACTTACGCTAGGATATCAGTAGGCAAGGCGCCCTTCCTCAGCATCTATGGCCCCTCTGTGTATGTGTTCATTCGGAGAAATCTCTTCCTTCTACCCCTGAGACACATCACAAGTATGAGGGGCCTGAGAGAGAGCCTAGAGATGGAACGGGGGAGGCTTCTGGCTGTACTGCTTCCCCGTGGGTAGAGAAGAGCAGGTAGTCTCTCTGGAAGGTCTTAGCTTCTGTTGACTGACATGGACAATACAGTAGGGGCGGACCCTGGCCAGGTGGAGCTTGTGGGCAGATGCAACCCCTCCGGCGACGAATAATTCCGCTGCTGCTTTGTATGGTGAAAACCTCCCCCCGCCAAGTGGGATGGGTAGACAACACTGACCCACACCGGCCAGGGGCCTCTCCTGGGACTAAAGATCCCAACATGGTCTCAACGTCGTCACCCTCTCAGCACACACCTTTCCTGCACACGTAATCCTGCCTTTCTCCGTCAGGGCCCTCTCCTACCAGGAGAAAAAGCAAGCCGCTCAAAAAGGCCGATGCCCGGGAACTCGAGGAAACACTGCCATTTTCCAAATTTTGGCTGTCTACATGTCCCCGCCTCCGCTGCAAGGCCGCGTATGTGGCTGGGCTCCGAAGGCAAGGCCGAAATCCTGGCAGCCTGGGCCCCAGCAGTCCCATGGTTTATGGACGTGGGGACACGGATGACCTGTTCGCCACATACAGGAGGGACCCTTGGGCCCTTCACTGGCTCGCCATTCAGCTCCACGACGTCCACTACCGGCCCTGGCCTTTGCTTTGGCTGGTGCCCCACGGAACGTGTGCTCCGGAGCCATGTTTCTCCGCCCATCACTATCATTCTGCCACCAGGCGATATGTGAGTGTGGGAGTCACCATTTGTCACTGGCAGCAGTGTCACGAGGCAGTAGACTTCCAGGTACCCGCTGACCTAGGCTGCCTTCTGCCCCAGGCAAGGTCCCGAATCCTTTATCCCAGATGCTGACACCCGGGCACTGGCGGACATTCATTTGGAGCAACACAGAGGTCTGAGTGAGGGTCAGCGGGCCAGGTAGGTGAAGTCAAGGCCAGGTGGGCGGGGCTAAGACTCCTTTGCCATCACCATAGAGACAGTCCCCCCCCGCAAGAGTGGCCGGAGCTTGTGATGGGCCTGCTGACAAGACTTGAGCCAATGGCAGAGATCCGGCCCGCCAGGCAGATGACACAGGGCCCTCCAGTGTGACCTATGACACCTAGTGGCCACAGGATTTGAGCACACCCTGGGAAAGGCTACGCAGGCACAAGGGAGCCCCTGGTGCGGACTGCTTCAGGACATTGGCACAGCAGGCCAGGTACCTCTTTCCCACTTTCCTCAGGATATCACTACGCAAGGCATCCCCACTCAGCATCTCTTGCCTCTCTCTGTCTCTCTCTGGATGTGTTCGTTCTCTGAAATCTCTTCCTTCTCCCCCTTGTCACTTCACACCTTGGAGTGCCTGACAGAGGGCCTAGAGACGAAAGAGCAAAGGGGGAAGGCCTCTGGCTCTACTGGTTGCCCATGGGCAGAGAAGATCTGCTAGTCTATCTGGAAGGTCTAGAGAGTAGCCATTGATTGGGGAGCTACATCACGGGCGGACCTGGCCAGGTGAAGCTTGCTGACATGCAGCAGCCTCTCCGGAGACTACTAATTCCGCGGAGAACATTCTATGCAAATACCCGGCTGAGTGCCATGGGCAGAAAACATTGACACATACCTGCCAGGGGTCTATCCTGGGTCTCAAGAGTCCACCCTGGTCTCCAGCCACTCATCATCTCAGCACACACTTTGCCTGCACACATGGAATCCGCCTCTCTCCACGAATGCCTTCTCCTGCTAGGAAACACACGATGGCACTCAGCCAAAGGAGAGCACAGGCAAAGTCAACTGAAGCCCGCATTTTCAAGATTTTGCCCTCTGCTGGGCCACAGCCTCCGCTGGCACAGTGCATGTGTGTCACTTCTCCGAAGACAAGGCCGCAATCCGGGCGTCCAGGGCCCCAGCAGTCCAGAGTCTGCGCATGGCGGCATATGGATCACCTCTTTGCCACGTACAGGAGGGAGGCCTGGGCCCTACACTGGCTCCGCTAGAGCTCCACGATCTCAGCTATTTTCCCTGACCTTTGGCCCGTGCCCTCGTGTCTGTGTCATCCCTACTTACACTTCTTCTCCGACCACTCTGAATCCGCCACCTGCGGATACATGAGCATGAAAATCAACATCTGTCACTGCCTGCAGTGTCACAGGTCACTAGGTGTCTAGGCTCAGGCTGACCTTGGCTGTCTTCTGCCCAGGCAAGGAGCCTAATCCTTCAAAGGCAACGAGGACATGTGGTCATTGGCCGACATTCATTCTTTCATCCACACAGCGGTCTAGATGAGGCTAAAGAGGCCAGGTAGGCCAGGTGACGGCTGAGTGCGGGGCCTAAGGCTTCTTTCCCAATCACCATGGAGACAGCCACCGCAAGGCTGGCCGGAACTTCTGACGGGGACGGGTCACAAACACCGAGCCAATAGGAGAGGTCCAGCCTAAGCGGCCACTTCCGCAGTGCCCTCCATTTTACCCATGGACACACGACGGCCCCTTCTCTTTTGGGCCACAAAATCCAGGGCACCCAGGGAATCACCTCACAGTAGGCAGCCCCTGATGTGGACACGTTCGACACACGGGGCCAGCAGGCAGGTACCACTTTTCCACTTACGCTAGGATATCAGTAGGCAAGGCGCCCTTCCTCAGCATCTATGGCCCCTCTGTGTATGTGTTCATTCGGAGAAATCTCTTCCTTCTACCCCTGAGACACATCACAAGTATGAGGGGCCTGAGAGAGAGCCTAGAGATGGAACGGGGGAGGCTTCTGGCTGTACTGCTTCCCCGTGGGTAGAGAAGAGCAGGTAGTCTCTCTGGAAGGTCTTAGCTTCTGTTGACTGACATGGACAATACAGTAGGGGCGGACCCTGGCCAGGTGGAGCTTGTGGGCAGATGCAACCCCTCCGGCGACGAATAATTCCGCTGCTGCTTTGTATGGTGAAAACCTCCCCCCGCCAAGTGGGATGGGTAGAGAACACTGACCCACACCCGCCAGGGGCCTCTCCTGGGACTAAAGATCCCAACATGGTCTCAACGTCGTCACCCTCTCAGCACACACCTTTCCTGCACACGTAATCCTGCCTTTCTCCGTCAGGGCCCTCTCCTACCAGGAGAAAAAGCAAGCCGCTCAAAAAGGCCGATGCCCGGGAACTCGAGGAAACACTGCCATTTTCCAAATTTTGGCTGTCTACATGTCCCCGCCTCCGCTGCAAGGCCGCGTATGTGGCCGGGCTCCGAAGGCAAGGCCGAAATCCTGGCAGCCTGGGCCCCAGCAGTCCCATGGTTTATGGACGTGGGGACACGGATGACCTGTTCGCCACATACAGGAGGGACCCTTGGGCCCTTCACTGGCTCGCCATTCAGCTCCACGACGTCCACTACCGGCCCTGGCCTTTGCTTTGGCTGGTGCCCCACGGAACGTGTGCTCCGGAGCCATGTTTCTCCGCCCATCACTATCATTCTGCCACCAGGCGATATGTGAGTGTGGGAGTCACCATTTGTCACTGGCAGCAGTGTCACGAGGCAGTAGACTTCCAGGTACCCGCTGACCTAGGCTGCCTTCTGCCCCAGGCAAGGTCCCGAATCCTTTATCCCAGATGCTGACACCCGGGCACTGGCGGACATTCATTTGGAGCAACACAGAGGTCTGAGTGAGGGTCAGCGGGCCAGGTAGGTGAAGTCAAGGCCAGGTGGGCGGGGCTAAGACTCCTTTGCCATCACCATAGAGACAGTCCCCCCCCGCAAGAGTGGCCGGAGCTTGTGATGGGCCTGCTGACAAGACTTGAGCCAATGGCAGAGATCCGGCCCGCCAGGCAGATGACACAGGGCCCTCCAGTGTGACCTATGACACCTAGTGGCCACAGGATTTGAGCACACCCTGGGAAAGGCTACGCAGGCACAAGGGAGCCCCTGGTGCGGACTGCTTCAGGGCATTGGCACAGCAGGCCAGGTACCTCTTTCCCACTTTCCTCAGGATATCACTACGCAAGGCATCCCCACTCAGCATCTCTTGCCTCTCTCTGTCTCTCTCTGGATGTGTTCGTTCTCTGAAATCTCTTCCTTCTCCCCCCTTGTCACTTCACACCTTGGAGTGCCTGACAGAGGGCCTAGAGACGAAAGAGCAAAGGGGGAAGGCCTCTGGCTCTACTGGTTGCCCATGGGCAGAGAAGATCTGCTAGTCTATCTGGAAGGTCTAGAGAGTAGCCATTGATTGGGGAGCTACATCACGGGCGGACCTGGCCAGGTGAAGCTTGCTGACATGCAGCAGCCTCTCCGGAGACTACTAATTCCGCGGAGAACATTCTATGCAAATACCCGGCTGAGTGCCATGGGCAGAAAACATTGACACATACCTGCCAGGGGTCTATCCTGGGTCTCAAGAGTCCACCCTGGTCTCCAGCCACTCATCATCTCAGCACACACTTTGCCTGCATACATGGAATCCGCCTCTCTCCACGAATGCCTTCTCCTGCTAGGAAACACACGATGGCACTCAGCCAAAGGAGAGCACAGGCAAAGTCAACTGAAGCCCGCATTTTCAAGATTTTGCCCTCTGCTGGGCCACAGCCTCCGCTGCCACAGTGCATGTGTGTCACTTCTCCGAAGACAAGGCCGCAATCCGGGCGTCCAGGGCCCCAGCAGTCCAGAGTCTGCGCATGGCGGCATATGGATCACCTCTTTGCCACGTACAGGAGGGAGGCCTGGGCCCTACACTGGCTCCGCTAGAGCTCCACGATCTCAGCTATTTTCCCTGACCTTTGGCCCGTGCCCTCGTGTCTGTGTCATCCCTAGTTACACTTCTTCTCCGACCACTCTGAATCCGCCACCTGCGGATACATGAGCATGAAAATCAACATCTGTCACTGCCTGCAGTGTCACAGGTCACTAGGTGTCTAGGCTCAGGCTGACCTTGGCTGTCTTCTGCCCAGGCAAGGAGCCTAATCCTTCAAAGGCAACGAGGACATGTGGTCATTGGCCGACATTCATTCTTTCATCCACACAGCGGTCTAGATGAGGCTAAAGAGGCCAGGTAGGCCAGGTGACGGCTGAGTGCGGGGCCTAAGGCTTCTTTCCCAATCACCATGGAGACAGCCACCGCAAGGCTGGCCGGAACTTCTGACGGGGACGGGTCACAAACACCGAGCCAATAGGAGAGGTCCAGCCTAAGCGGCCACTTCCGCAGTGCCCTCCATTTTACCCATGGACACACGACGGCCCCTTCTCTTTTGGGCCACAAAATCCAGGGCACCCAGGGAATCACCTCACAGTAGGCAGCCCCTGATGTGGACACGTTCGACACACGGGGCCAGCAGGCAGGTACCACTTTTCCACTTACGCTAGGATATCGGTAGGCAAGGCGCCCTTCCTCAGCATCTATGGCCCCTCTGTGTATGTGTTCATTCGGAGAAATCTCTTCCTTCTACCCCTGAGACACATCACAAGTATGAGGGGCCTGAGAGAGAGCCTAGAGATGGAACGGGGGAGGCTTCTGGCTGTACTGCTTCCCCGTGGGTAGAGAAGAGCAGGTAGTCTCTCTGGAAGGTCTTAGCTTCTGTTGACTGACATGGACAATACAGTAGGGGCGGACCCTGGCCAGGTGGAGCTTGTGGGCAGATGCAACCCCTCCGGCGACGAATAATTCCGCTGCTGCTTTGTATGGTGAAAACCTCCCCCCGCCAAGTGGGATGGGTAGAGAACACTGACCCACACCCGCCAGGGGCCTCTCCTGGGACTAAAGATCCCAACATGGTCTCAACGTCGTCACCCTCTCAGCACACACCTTTCCTGCACACGTAATCCTGCCTTTCTCCGTCAGGGCCCTCTCCTACCAGGAGAAAAAGCAAGCCGCTCAAAAAGGCCGATGCCCGGGAACTCGAGGAAACACTGCCATTTTCCAAATTTTGGCTGTCTACATGTCCCCGCCTCCGCTGCAAGGCCGCGTATGTGGCCGGGCTCCGAAGGCAAGGCCGAAATCCTGGCAGCCTGGGCCCCAGCAGTCCCATGGTTTATGGACGTGGGGACACGGATGACCTGTTCGCCACATACAGGAGGGACCCTTGGGCCCTTCACTGGCTCGCCATTCAGCTCCACGACGTCCACTACCGGCCCTGGCCTTTGCTTTGGCTGGTGCCCCACGGAACGTGTGCTCCGGAGCCATGTTTCTCCGCCCATCACTATCATTCTGCCACCAGGCGATATGTGAGTGTGGGAGTCACCATTTGTCACTGGCAGCAGTGTCACGAGGCAGTAGACTTCCAGGTACCCGCTGACCTAGGCTGCCTTCTGCCCCAGGCAAGGTCCCGAATCCTTTATCCCAGATGCTGACACCCGGGCACTGGCGGACATTCATTTGGAGCAACACAGAGGTCTGAGTGAGGGTCAGCGGGCCAGGTAGGTGAAGTCAAGGCCAGGTGGGCGGGGCTAAGACTCCTTTGCCATCACCATAGAGACAGTCCCCCCCCGCAAGAGTGGGCGGAGCTTGTGATGGGCCTGCTGACAAGACTTGAGCCAATGGCAGAGATCCGGCCCGCCAGGCAGATGACACAGGGCCCTCCAGTGTGACCTATGACACCTAGTGGCCACAGGATTTGAGCACACCCTGGGAAAGGCTACGCAGGCACAAGGGAGCCCCTGGTGCGGACTGCTTCAGGGCATTGGCACAGCAGGCCAGGTACCTCTTTCCCACTTTCCTCAGGATATCACTACGCAAGGCATCCCCACTCAGCATCTCTTGCCTCTCTCTGTCTCTCTCTGGATGTGTTCGTTCTCTGAAATCTCTTCCTTCTCCCCCTTGTCACTTCACACCTTGGAGTGCCTGACAGAGGGCCTAGAGACGAAAGAGCAAAGGGGGAAGGCCTCTGGCTCTACTGGTTGCCCATGGGCAGAGAAGATCTGCTAGTCTATCTGGAAGGTCTAGAGAGTAGCCATTGATTGGGGAGCTACATCACGGGCGGACCTGGCCAGGTGAAGCTTGCTGACATGCAGCAGCCTCTCCGGAGACTACTAATTCCGCGGAGAACATTCTATGCAAATACCCGGCTGAGTGCCATGGGCAGAAAACATTGACACATACCTGCCAGGGGTCTATCCTGGGTCTCAAGAGTCCACCCTGGTCTCCAGCCACTCATCATCTCAGCACACACTTTGCCTGCATACATGGAATCCGCCTCTCTCCACGAATGCCTTCTCCTGCTAGGAAACACACGATGGCACTCAGCCAAAGGAGAGCACAGGCAAAGTCAACTGAAGCCCGCATTTTCAAGATTTTGCCCTCTGCTGGGCCACAGCCTCCGCTGGCACAGTGCATGTGTGTCACTTCTCCGAAGACAAGGCCGCAATCCGGGCGTCCAGGGCCCCAGCAGTCCAGAGTCTGCGCATGGCGGCATATGGATCACCTCTTTGCCACGTACAGGAGGGAGGCCTGGGCCCTACACTGGCTCCGCTAGAGCTCCACGATCTCAGCTATTTTCCCTGACCTTTGGCCCGTGCCCTCGTGTCTGTGTCATCCCTAGTTACACTTCTTCTCCGACCACTCTGAATCCGCCACCTGCGGATACATGAGCATGAAAATCAACATCTGTCACTGCCTGCAGTGTCACAGGTCACTAGGTGTCTAGGCTCAGGCTGACCTTGGCTGTCTTCTGCCCAGGCAAGGAGCCTAATCCTTCAAAGGCAACGAGGACATGTGGTCATTGGCCGACATTCATTCTTTCATCCACACAGCGGTCTAGATGAGGCTAAAGAGGCCAGGTAGGCCAGGTGACGGCTGAGTGCGGGGCCTAAGGCTTCTTTCCCAATCACCATGGAGACAGCCACCGCAAGGCTGGCCGGAACTTCTGACGGGGACGGGTCACAAACACCGAGCCAATAGGAGAGGTCCAGCCTAAGCGGCCACTTCCGCAGTGCCCTCCATTTTACCCATGGACACACGACGGCCCCTTCTCTTTTGGGCCACAAAATCCAGGGCACCCAGGGAATCACCTCACAGTAGGCAGCCCCTGATGTGGACACGTTGGACACACGGGGCCAGCAGGCAGGTACCACTTTTCCACTTACGCTAGGATATCGGTAGGCAAGGCGCCCTTCCTCAGCATCTATGGCCCCTCTGTGTATGTGTTCATTCGGAGAAATCTCTTCCTTCTACCCCTGAGACACATCACAAGTATGAGGGGCCTGAGAGAGAGCCTAGAGATGGAACGGGGGAGGCTTCTGGCTGTACTGCTTCCCCGTGGGTAGAGAAGAGCAGGTAGTCTCTCTGGAAGGTCTTAGCTTCTGTTGACTGACATGGACAATACAGTAGGGGCGGACCCTGGCCAGGTGGAGCTTGTGGGCAGATGCAACCCCTCCGGCGACGAATAATTCCGCTGCTGCTTTGTATGGTGAAAACCTCCCCCCGCCAAGTGGGATGGGTAGAGAACACTGACCCACACCCGCCAGGGGCCTCTCCTGGGACTAAAGATCCCAACATGGTCTCAACGTCGTCACCCTCTCAGCACACACCTTTCCTGCACACGTAATCCTGCCTTTCTCCGTCAGGGCCCTCTCCTACCAGGAGAAAAAGCAAGCCGCTCAAAAAGGCCGATGCCCGGGAACTCGAGGAAACACTGCCATTTTCCAAATTTTGGCTGTCTACATGTCCCCGCCTCCGCTGCAAGGCCGCGTATGTGGCCGGGCTCCGAAGGCAAGGCCGAAATCCTGGCAGCCTGGGCCCCAGCAGTCCCATGGTTTATGGACGTGGGGACACGGATGACCTGTTCGCCACATACAGGAGGGACCCTTGGGCCCTTCACTGGCTCGCCATTCAGCTCCACGACGTCCACTACCGGCCCTGGCCTTTGCTTTGGCTGGTGCCCCACGGAACGTGTGCTCCGGAGCCATGTTTCTCCGCCCATCACTATCATTCTGCCACCAGGCGATATGTGAGTGTGGGAGTCACCATTTGTCACTGGCAGCAGTGTCACGAGGCAGTAGACTTCCAGGTACCCGCTGACCTAGGCTGCCTTCTGCCCCAGGCAAGGTCCCGAATCCTTTATCCCAGATGCTGACACCCGGGCACTGGCGGACATTCATTTGGAGCAACACAGAGGTCTGAGTGAGGGTCAGCGGGCCAGGTAGGTGAAGTCAAGGCCAGGTGGGCGGGGCTAAGACTCCTTTGCCATCACCATAGAGACAGTCCCCCCCCGCAAGAGTGGGCGGAGCTTGTGATGGGCCTGCTGACAAGACTTGAGCCAATGGCAGAGATCCGGCCCGCCAGGCAGATGACACAGGGCCCTCCAGTGTGACCTATGACACCTAGTGGCCACAGGATTTGAGCACACCCTGGGAAAGGCTACGCAGGCACAAGGGAGCCCCTGGTGCGGACTGCTTCAGGGCATTGGCACAGCAGGCCAGGTACCTCTTTCCCACTTTCCTCAGGATATCACTACGCAAGGCATCCCCACTCAGCATCTCTTGCCTCTCTCTGTCTCTCTCTGGATGTGTTCGTTCTCTGAAATCTCTTCCTTCTCCCCCTTGTCACTTCACACCTTGGAGTGCCTGACAGAGGGCCTAGAGACGAAAGAGCAAAGGGGGAAGGCCTCTGGCTCTACTGGTTGCCCATGGGCAGAGAAGATCTGCTAGTCTATCTGGAAGGTCTAGAGAGTAGCCATTGATTGGGGAGCTACATCACGGGCGGACCTGGCCAGGTGAAGCTTGCTGACATGCAGCAGCCTCTCCGGAGACTACTAATTCCGCGGAGAACATTCTATGCAAATACCCGGCTGAGTGCCATGGGCAGAAAACATTGACACATACCTGCCAGGGGTCTATCCTGGGTCTCAAGAGTCCACCCTGGTCTCCAGCCACTCATCATCTCAGCACACACTTTGCCTGCATACATGGAATCCGCCTCTCTCCACGAATGCCTTCTCCTGCTAGGAAACACACGATGGCACTCAGCCAAAGGAGAGCACAGGCAAAGTCAACTGAAGCCCGCATTTTCAAGATTTTGCCCTCTGCTGGGCCACAGCCTCCGCTGGCACAGTGCATGTGTGTCACTTCTCCGAAGACAAGGCCGCAATCCGGGCGTCCAGGGCCCCAGCAGTCCAGAGTCTGCGCATGGCGGCATATGGATCACCTCTTTGCCACGTACAGGAGGGAGGCCTGGGCCCTACACTGGCTCCGCTAGAGCTCCACGATCTCAGCTATTTTCCCTGACCTTTGGCCCGTGCCCTCGTGTCTGTGTCATCCCTAGTTACACTTCTTCTCCGACCACTCTGAATCCGCCACCTGCGGATACATGAGCATGAAAATCAACATCTGTCACTGCCTGCAGTGTCACAGGTCACTAGGTGTCTAGGCTCAGGCTGACCTTGGCTGTCTTCTGCCCAGGCAAGGAGCCTAATCCTTCAAAGGCAACGAGGACATGTGGTCATTGGCCGACATTCATTCTTTCATCCACACAGCGGTCTAGATGAGGCTAAAGAGGCCAGGTAGGCCAGGTGACGGCTGAGTGCGGGGCCTAAGGCTTCTTTCCCAATCACCATGGAGACAGCCACCGCAAGGCTGGCCGGAACTTCTGACGGGGACGGGTCACAAACACCGAGCCAATAGGAGAGGTCCAGCCTAAGCGGCCACTTCCGCAGTGCCCTCCATTTTACCCATGGACACACGACGGCCCCTTCTCTTTTGGGCCACAAAATCCAGGGCACCCAGGGAATCACCTCACAGTAGGCAGCCCCTGATGTGGACACGTTCGACACACGGGGCCAGCAGGCAGGTACCACTTTTCCACTTACGCTAGGATATCGGTAGGCAAGGCGCCCTTCCTCAGCATCTATGGCCCCTCTGTGTATGTGTTCATTCGGAGAAATCTCTTCCTTCTACCCCTGAGACACATCACAAGTATGAGGGGCCTGAGAGAGAGCCTAGAGATGGAACGGGGGAGGCTTCTGGCTGTACTGCTTCCCCGTGGGTAGAGAAGAGCAGGTAGTCTCTCTGGAAGGTCTTAGCTTCTGTTGACTGACATGGACAATACAGTAGGGGCGGACCCTGGCCAGGTGGAGCTTGTGGGCAGATGCAACCCCTCCGGCGACGAATAATTCCGCTGCTGCTTTGTATGGTGAAAACCTCCCCCCGCCAAGTGGGATGGGTAGAGAACACTGACCCACACCCGCCAGGGGCCTCTCCTGAGACTAAAGATCCCAACATGGTCTCAACGTCGTCACCCTCTCAGCACACACCTTTCCTGCACACGTAATCCTGCCTTTCTCCGTCAGGGCCCTCTCCTACCAGGAGAAAAAGCAAGCCGCTCTAAAAGGCCGATGCCAGGGAACTCGAGGAAACACTGCCATTTTCCAAATTTTGGCTGTCTACATGTCCCCGCCTCCGCTGCAAGGCCGCGTATGTGGCCGGGCTCCGAAGGCAAGGCCGAAATCCTGGCAGCCTGGGCCCCAGCAGTCCCATGGTTTATGGACGTGGGGACACGGATGACCTGTTCGCCACATACAGGAGGGACCCTTGGGCCCTTCACTGGCTCGCCATTCAGCTCCACGACGTCCACTACCGGCCCTGGCCTTTGCTTTGGCTGGTGCCCCACGGAACGTGTGCTCCGGAGCCATGTTTCTCCGCCCATCACTATCATTCTGCCACCAGGCGATATGTGAGTGTGGGAGTCACCATTTGTCACTGGCAGCAGTGTCACAAGGCAGTAGACTTCCAGGTACCCGCTGACCTAGGCTGCCTTCTGCCCCAGGCAAGGTCCCGAATCCTTTATCCCAGATCCTGACACCCGGGCACTGGCGGACATTCATTTGGAGCAACACAGAGGTCTGAGTGAGGGTCAGCGGGCCAGGTAGGTGAAGTCAAGGCCAGGTGGGCGGGGCTAAGACTCCTTTGCCATCACCATAGAGACAGTCCCCCCCCGCAAGAGTGGCCGGAGCTTGTGATGGGCCTGCTGACAAGACTTGAGCCAATGGCAGAGATCCGGCCCGCCAGGCAGATGACACAGGGCCCTCCAGTGTGACCTATGACACCTAGTGGCCACAGGATTTGAGCACACCCTGGGAAAGGCTACGCAGGCACAAGGGAGCCCCTGGTGCGGACTGCTTCAGGGCATTGGCACAGCAGGCCAGGTACCTCTTTCCCACTTTCCTCAGGATATCACTACGCAAGGCATCCCCACTCAGCATCTCTTGCCTCTCTCTGTCTCTCTCTGGATGTGTTCGTTCTCTGAAATCTCTTCATCTCCCCCTTGTCACTTCACACCTTGGAGTGCCTGACAGAGGGCCTAGAGACGAAAGAGCAAAGGGGGAAGGCCTCTGGCTCTACTGGTTGCCCATGGGCAGAGAAGATCTGCTAGTCTATCTGGAAGGTCTAGAGAGTAGCCATTGATTGGGGAGCTACATCACAGGCGGACCTGGCCAGGTGAAGCTTGCTGACATGCAGCAGCCTCTCCGGAGACTACTAATTCCGCGGAGAACATTCTATGCAAATACCCGGCTGAGTGCCATGGGCAGAAAACATTGACACATACCTGCCAGGGGTCTATCCTGGGTCTCAAGAGTCCACCCAGGTCTCCAGCCACTCATCATCTCAGCACACACTTTGCCTGCACACATGGAATCCGCCTCTCTCCACGAATGCCTTCTCCTGCTAGGAAACACACGATGGCACTCAGCCAAAGGAGAGCACAGGCAAAGTCAACTGAAGCCCGCATTTTCAAGATTTTGCCCTCTGCTGGGCCACAGCCTCCGCTGCCACAGTGCATGTGTGTCACTTCTCCGAAGACAAGGCCGCAATCCGGGCGTCCAGGGCCCCAGCAGTCCAGAGTCTGCGCATGGCGACATATGGATCACCTCTTTGCCACGTACAGGAGGGAGGCCTGGGCCCTACACTGGCTCCGCTAGAGCTCCACGATCTCAGCTATTTTCCCTGACCTTTGGCCCGTGCCCTCGTGTCTGTGTCATCCCTAGTTACACTTCTTCTCCGACCACTCTGAATCCGCCACCTGCGGATACATGAGCATGAAAATCAACATCTGTCACTGCCTGCAGTGTCACAGGTCACTAGGTGTCTAGGCTCAGGCTGACCTTGGCTGTCTTCTGCCCAGGCAAGGAGCCTAATCCTTCAAAGGCAACGAGGACATGTGGTCATTGGCCGACATTCATTCTTTCATCCACACAGCGGTCTAGATGAGGCTAAAGAGGCCAGGTAGGCCAGGTGACGGCTGAGTGCGGGGCCTAAGGCTTCTTTCCCAATCACCATGGAGACAGCCACCGCAAGGCTGGCCGGAACTTCTGACGGGGACGGGTCACAAACACCGAGCCAATAGGAGAGGTCCAGCCTAAGCGGCCACTTCCGCAGTGCCCTCCATTTTACCCATGGACACACGACGGCCCCTTCTCTTTTGGGCCACAAAATCCAGGGCACCCAGGGAATCACCTCACAGTAGGCAGCCCCTGATGTGGACACGTTCGACACACGGGGCCAGCAGGCAGGTACCACTTTTCCACTTACGCTAGGATATCGGTAGGCAAGGCGCCCTTCCTCAGCATCTATGGCCCCTCTGTGTATGTGTTCATTCGGAGAAATCTCTTCCTTCTACCCCTGAGACACATCACAAGTATGAGGGGCCTGAGAGAGAGCCTAGAGATGGAACGGGGGAGGCTTCTGGCTGTACTGCTTCCCCGTGGGTAGAGAAGAGCAGGTAGTCTCTCTGGAAGGTCTTAGCTTCTGTTGACTGACATGGACAATACAGTAGGGGCGGACCCTGGCCAGGTGGAGCTTGTGGGCAGATGCAACCCCTCCGGCGACGAATAATTCCGCTGCTGCTTTGTATGGTGAAAACCTCCCCCCGCCAAGTGGGATGGGTAGACAACACTGACCCACACCCGCCAGGGGCCTCTCCTGGGACTAAAGATCCCAACATGGTCTCAACGTCGTCACCCTCTCAGCACACACCTTTCCTGCACACGTAATCCTGCCTTTCTCCGTCAGGGCCCTCTCCTACCAGGAGAAAAAGCAAGCCGCTCAAAAAGGCCGATGCCCGGGAACTCGAGGAAACACTGCCATTTTCCAAATTTTGGCTGTCTACATGTCCCCGCCTCCGCTGCAAGGCCGCGTATGTGGCCGGGCTCCGAAGGCAAGGCCGAAATCCTGGCAGCCTGGGCCCCAGCAGTCCCATGGTTTATGGACGTGGGGACACGGATGACCTGTTCGCCACATACAGGAGGGACCCTTGGGCCCTTCACTGGCTCGCCATTCAGCTCCACGACGTCCACTACCGGCCCTGGCCTTTGCTTTGGCTGGTGCCCCACGGAACGTGTGCTCCGGAGCCATGTTTCTCCGCCCATCACTATCATTCTGCCACCAGGCGATATGTGAGTGTGGGAGTCACCATTTGTCACTGGCAGCAGTGTCACGAGGCAGTAGACTTCCAGGTACCCGCTGACCTAGGCTGCCTTCTGCCCCAGGCAAGGTCCCGAATCCTTTATCCCAGATGCTGACACCCGGGCACTGGCGGACATTCATTTGGAGCAACACAGAGGTCTGAGTGAGGGTCAGCGGGCCAGGTAGGTGAAGTCAAGGCCAGGTGGGCGGGGCTAAGACTCCTTTGCCATCACCATAGAGACAGTCCCCCCCCGCAAGAGTGGCCGGAGCTTGTGATGGGCCTGCTGACAAGACTTGAGCCAATGGCAGAGATCCGGCCCGCCAGGCAGATGACACAGGGCCCTCCAGTGTGACCTATGACACCTAGTGGCCACAGGATTTGAGCACACCCTGGGAAAGGCTACGCAGGCACAAGGGAGCCCCTGGTGCGGACTGCTTCAGGGCATTGGCACAGCAGGCCAGGTACCTCTTTCCCACTTTCCTCAGGATATCACTACGCAAGGCATCCCCACTCAGCATCTCTTGCCTCTCTCTGTCTCTCTCTGGATGTGTTCGTTCTCTGAAATCTCTTCCTTCTCCCCCTTGTCACTTCACACCTTGGAGTGCCTGACAGAGGGCCTAGAGACGAAAGAGCAAAGGGGGAAGGCCTCTGGCTCTACTGGTTGCCCATGGGCAGAGAAGATCTGCTAGTCTATCTGGAAGGTCTAGAGAGTAGCCATTGATTGGGGAGCTACATCACGGGCGGACCTGGCCAGGTGAAGCTTGCTGACATGCAGCAGCCTCTCCGGAGACTACTAATTCCGCGGAGAACATTCTATGCAAATACCCGGCTGAGTGCCATGGGCAGAAAACATTGACACATACTTGCCAGGGGTGTATCCTGGGTCTCAAGAGTCCACCCTGGTCTCCAGCCACTCATCATCTCAGCACACACTTTGCCTGCACACATGGAATCCGCCTCTCTCCACGAATGCCTTCTCCTGCTAGGAAACACACGATGGCACTCAGCCAAAGGAGAGCACAGGCAAAGTCAACTGAAGCCCGCATTTTCAAGATTTTGCCCTCTGCTGGGCCACAGCCTCCGCTGGCACAGTGCATGTGTGTCACTTCTCCGAAGACAAGGCCGCAATCCGGGCGTCCAGGGCCCCAGCAGTCCAGAGTCTGCGCATGGCGGCATATGGATCACCTCTTTGCCACGTACAGGAGGGAGGCCTGGGCCCTACACTGGCTCCGCTAGAGCTCCACGATCTCAGCTATTTTCCCTGACCTTTGGCCCGTGCCCTCGTGTCTGTGTCATCCCTACTTACACTTCTTCTCCGACCACTCTGAATCCGCCACCTGCGGATACATGAGCATGAAAATCAACATCTGTCACTGCCTGCAGTGTCACAGGTCACTAGGTGTCTAGGCTCAGGCTGACCTTGGCTGTCTTCTGCCCAGGCAAGGAGCCTAATCCTTCAAAGGCAACGAGGACATGTGGTCATTGGCCGACATTCATTCTTTCATCCACACAGCGGTCTAGATGAGGCTAAAGAGGCCAGGTAGGCCAGGTGACGGCTGAGTGCGGGGCCTAAGGCTTCTTTCCCAATCACCATGGAGACAGCCACCGCAAGGCTGGCCGAAACTTCTGACGGGGACGGGTCACAAACACCGAGCCAATAGGAGAGGTCCAGCCTAAGCGGCCACTTCCGCAGTGCCCTCCATTTTACCCATGGACACACGACGGCCCCTTCTCTTTTGGGCCACAAAATCCAGGGCACCCAGGGAATCACCTCACAGTAGGCAGCCCCTGATGTGGACACGTTCGACACACGGGGCCAGCAAGCAGGTACCACTTTTCCACTTACGCTAGGATATCAGTAGGCAAGGCGCCCTTCCTCAGCATCTATGGCCCCTCTGTGTATGTGTTCATTCGGAGAAATCTCTTCCTTCTACCCCTGAGACACATCACAAGTATGAGGGGCCTGAGAGAGAGCCTAGAGATGGAACGGGGGAGGCTTCTGGCTGTACTGCTTCCCCGTGGGTAGAGAAGAGCAGGTAGTCTCTCTGGAAGGTCTTAGCTTCTGTTGACTGACATGGACAATACAGTAGGGGCGGACCCTGGCCAGGTGGAGCTTGTGGGCAGATGCAACCCCTCCGGCGACGAATAATTCCGCTGCTGCTTTGTATGGTGAAAACCTCCCCCCGCCAAGTGGGATGGGTAGACAACACTGACCCACACCCGCCAGGGGCCTCTCCTGGGACTAAAGATCCCAACATGGTCTCAACGTCGTCACCCTCTCAGCACACACCTTTCCTGCACACGTAATCCTGCCTTTCTCCGTCAGGGCCCTCTCCTACCAGGAAAAAAAGCAAGCCGCTCTAAAAGGCCGATGCCCGGGAACTCGAGGAAACACTGCCATTTTCCAAATTTTGGCTGTCCACATCCCCGCCTCCGCTGCAAGGCCGCGTATGTGGCCGGGCTCCGAAGGCAAGGCCGAAATCCTGGCAGCCTGGGCCCCAGCAGTCCCATGGTTTATGGACGTGGGGACACGGATGACCTGTTCGCCACATACAGGAGGGACCCTTGGGCCCTTCACTGGCTCGCCATTCAGCTCCACGACGTCCACTACCGGCCCTGGCCTTTGCTTTGGCTGGTGCCCCACGGAACGTGTGCTCCGGAGCCATGTTTCTCCGCCCATCACTATCATTCTGCCACCAGGCGATATGTGAGTGTGGGAGTCACCATTTGTCACTGGCAGCAGTGTCACGAGGCAGTAGACTTCCAGGTACCCGCTGACCTAGGCTGCCTTCTGCCCCAGGCAAGGTCCCGAATCCTTTATCCCAGATGCTGACACCCGGGCACTGGCGGACATTCATTTGGAGCAACACAGAGGTCTGAGTGAGGGTCAGCGGGCCAGGTAGGTGAAGTCAAGGCCAGGTGGGCGGGGCTAAGACTCCTTTGCCATCACCATAGAGACAGTCCCCCCCCGCAAGAGTGGCCGGAGCTTGTGATGGGCCTGCTGACAAGACTTGAGCCAATGGCAGAGATCCGGCCCGCCAGGCAGATGACACAGGGCCCTCCAGTGTGACCTATGACACCTAGTGGCCACAGGATTTGAGCACACCCTGGGAAAGGCTACGCAGGCACAAGGGAGCCCCTGGTGCGGACTGCTTCAGGGCATTGGCACAGCAGGCCAGGTACCTCTTTCCCACTTTCCTCAGGATATCACTACGCAAGGCATCCCCACTCAGCATCTCTTGCCTCTCTCTGTCTCTCTCTGGATGTGTTCGTTCTCTGAAATCTCTTCCTTCTCCCCCTTGTCACTTCACACCTTGGAGTGCCTGACAGAGGGCCTAGAGACGAAAGAGCAAAGGGGGAAGGCCTCTGGCTCTACTGGTTGCCCATGGGCAGAGAAGATCTGCTAGTCTATCTGGAAGGTCTAGAGAGTAGCCATTGATTGGGGAGCTACATCACGGGCGGACCTGGCCAGGTGAAGCTTGCTGACATGCAGCAGCCTCTCCGGAGACTACTAATTCCGCGGAGAACATTCTATGCAAATACCCGGCTGAGTGCCATGGGCAGAAAACATTGACACATACCTGCCAGGGGTCTATCCTGGGTCTCAAGAGTCCACCCTGGTCTCCAGCCACTCATCATCTCAGCACACACTTTGCCTGCACACATGGAATCCGCCTCTCTCCACGAATGCCTTCTCCTGCTAGGAAACACACGATGGCACTCAGCCAAAGGAGAGCACAGGCAAAGTCAACTGAAGCCTGCATTTTCAAGATTTTGCCCTCTGCTGGGCCACAGCCTCCGCTGGCACAGTGCATGTGTGTCACTTCTCCGAAGACAAGGCCGCAATCCGGGCGTCCAGGGCCCCAGCAGTCCAGAGTCTGCGCATGGCGGCATATGGATCACCTCTTTGCCACGTACAGGAGGGAGGCCTGGGCCCTACACTGGCTCCGCTAGAGCTCCACGATCTCAGCTATTTTCCCTGACCTTTGGCCCGTGCCCTCGTGTCTGTGTCATCCCTACTTACACTTCTTCTCCGACCACTCTGAATCCGCCACCTGCGGATACATGAGCATGAAAATCAACATCTGTCACTGCCTGCAGTGTCACAGGTCACTAGGTGTCTAGGCTCAGGCTGACCTTGGCTGTCTTCTGCCCAGGCAAGGAGCCTAATCCTTCAAAGGCAACGAGGACATGTGGTCATTGGCCGACATTCATTCTTTCATCCACACAGCGGTCTAGATGAGGCTAAAGAGGCCAGGTAGGCCAGGTGACGGCTGAGTGCGGGGCCTAAGGCTTCTTTCCCAATCACCATGGAGACAGCCACCGCAAGGCTGGCCGGAACTTCTGACGGGGACGGGTCACAAACACCGAGCCAATAGGAGAGGTCCAGCCTAAGCGGCCACTTCCGCAGTGCCCTCCATTTTACCCATGGACACACGACGGCCCCTTCTCTTTTGGGCCACAAAATCCAGGGCACCCAGGGAATCACCTCACAGTAGGCAGCCCCTGATGTGGACACGTTCGACACACGGGGCCAGCAGGCAGGTACCACTTTTCCACTTACGCTAGGATATCAGTAGGCAAGGCGCCCTTCCTCAGCATCTATGGCCCCTCTGTGTATGTGTTCATTCGGAGAAATCTCTTCCTTCTACCCCTGAGACACATCACAAGTATGAGGGGCCTGAGAGAGAGCCTAGAGATGGAACGGGGGAGGCTTCTGGCTGTACTGCTTCCCCGTGGGTAGAGAAGAGCAGGTAGTCTCTCTGGAAGGTCTTAGCTTCTGTTGACTGACATGGACAATACAGTAGGGGCGGACCCTGGCCAGGTGGAGCTTGTGGGCAGATGCAACCCCTCCGGCGACGAATAATTCCGCTGCTGCTTTGTATGGTGAAAACCTCCCCCCGCCAAGTGGGATGGGTAGACAACACTGACCCACACCGGCCAGGGGCCTCTCCTGGGACTAAAGATCCCAACATGGTCTCAACGTCGTCACCCTCTCAGCACACACCTTTCCTGCACACGTAATCCTGCCTTTCTCCGTCAGGGCCCTCTCCTACCAGGAGAAAAAGCAAGCCGCTCAAAAAGGCCGATGCCAGGGAACTCGAGGAAACACTGCCATTTTCCAAATTTTGGCTGTCTACATGTCCCCGCCTCCGCTGCAAGGCCGTGTATGTGGCCGGGCTCCGAAGGCAAGGCCGAAATCCTGGCAGCCTGGGCCCCAGCAGTCCCATGGTTTATGGACGTGGGGACACGGATGACCTGTTCGCCACATACAGGAGGGACCCTTGGGCCCTTCACTGGCTCGCCATTCAGCTCCACGACGTCCACTACCGGCCCTGGCCTTTGCTTTGGCTGGTGCCCCACGGAACGTGTGCTCCGGAGCCATGTTTCTCCGCCCATCACTATCATTCTGCCACCAGGCGATATGTGAGTGTGGGAGTCACCATTTGTCACTGGCAGCAGTGTCACGAGGCAGTAGACTTCCAGGTACCCGCTGACCTAGGCTGCCTTCTGCCCCAGGCAAGGTCCCGAATCCTTTATCCCAGATGCTGACACCCGGGCACTGGCGGACATTCATTTGGAGCAACACAGAGGTCTGAGTGAGGGTCAGCGGGCCAGGTAGGTGAAGTCAAGGCCAGGTGGGCGGGGCTAAGACTCCTTTGCCATCACCATAGAGACAGTCCCCCCCCGCAAGAGTGGCCGGAGCTTGTGATGGGCCTGCTGACAAGACTTGAGCCAATGGCAGAGATCCGGCCCGCCAGGCAGATGACACAGGGCCCTCCAGTGTGACCTATGACACCTAGTGGCCACAGGATTTGAGCACACCCTGGGAAAGGCTACGCAGGCACAAGGGAGCCCCTGGTGCGGACTGCTTCAGGGCATTGGCACAGCAGGCCAGGTACCTCTTTCCCACTTTCCTCAGGATATCACTACGCAAGGCATCCCCACTCAGCATCTCTTGCCTCTCTCTGTCTCTCTCTGGATGTGTTCGTTCTCTGAAATCTCTTCCTTCTCCCCCTTGTCACTTCACACCTTGGAGTGCCTGACAGAGGGCCTAGAGACGAAAGAGCAAAGGGGGAAGGCCTCTGGCTCTACTGGTTGCCCATGGGCAGAGAAGATCTGCTAGTCTATCTGGAAGGTCTAGAGAGTAGCCATTGATTGGGGAGCTACATCACGGGCGGACCTGGCCAGGTGAAGCTTGCTGACATGCAGCAGCCTCTCCGGAGACTACTAATTCCGCGGAGAACATTCTATGCAAATACCCGGCTGAGTGCCATGGGCAGAAAACATTGACACATACCTGCCAGGGGTCTATCCTGGGTCTCAAGAGTCCACCCTGGTCTCCAGCCACTCATCATCTCAGCACACACTTTGCCTGCACACATGGAATCCGCCTCTCTCCACGAATGCCTTCTCCTGCTAGGAAACACACGATGGCACTCAGCCAAAGGAGAGCACAGGCAAAGTCAACTGAAGCCCGCATTTTCAAGATTTTGCCCTCTGCTGGGCCACAGCCTCCGCTGCCACAGTGCATGTGTGTCACTTCTCCGAAGACAAGGCCGCAATCCGGGCGTCCAGGGCCCCAGCAGTCCAGAGTCTGCGCATGGCGGCATATGGATCACCTCTTTGCCACGTACAGGAGGGAGGCCTGGGCCCTACACTGGCTCCGCTAGAGCTCCACGATCTCAGCTATTTTCCCTGACCTTTGGCCCGTGCCCTCGTGTCTGTGTCATCCCTACTTACACTTCTTCTCCGACCACTCTGAATCCGCCACCTGCGGATACATGAGCATGAAAATCAACATCTGTCACTGCCTGCAGTGTCACAGGTCACTAGGTGTCTAGGCTCAGGCTGACCTTGGCTGTCTTCTGCCCAGGCAAGGAGCCTAATCCTTCAAAGGCAACGAGGACATGTGGTCATTGGCCGACATTCATTCTTTCATCCACACAGCGGTCTAGATGAGGCTAAAGAGGCCAGGTAGGCCAGGTGACGGCTGAGTGCGGGGCCTAAGGCTTCTTTCCCAATCACCATGGAGACAGCCACCGCAAGGCTGGCCGGAACTTCTGACGGGGACGGGTCACAAACACCGAGCCAATAGGAGAGGTCCAGCCTAAGCGGCCACTTCCGCAGTGCCCTCCATTTTACCCATGGACACACGACGGCCCCTTCTCTTTTGGGCCACAAAATCCAGGGCACCCAGGGAATCACCTCACAGTAGGCAGCCCCTGATGTGGACACGTTCGACACACGGGGCCAGCAGGCAGGTACCACTTTTCCACTTACGCTAGGATATCGGTAGGCAAGGCGCCCTTCCTCAGCATCTATGGCCCCTCTGTGTATGTGTTCATTCGGAGAAATCTCTTCCTTCTACCCCTGAGACACATCACAAGTATGAGGGGCCTGAGAGAGAGCCTAGAGATGGAACGGGGGAGGCTTCTGGCTGTACTGCTTCCCCGTGGGTAGAGAAGAGCAGGTAGTCTCTCTGGAAGGTCTTAGCTTCTGTTGACTGACATGGACAATACAGTAGGGGCGGACCCTGGCCAGGTGGAGCTTGTGGGCAGATGCAACCCCTCCGGCGACGAATAATTCCGCTGCTGCTTTGTATGGTGAAAACCTCCCCCCGCCAAGTGGGATGGGTAGAGAACACTGACCCACACCCGCCAGGGGCCTCTCCTGGGACTAAAGATCCCAACATGGTCTCAACGTCGTCACCCTCTCAGCACACACCTTTCCTGCACACGTAATCCTGCCTTTCTCCGTCAGGGCCCTCTCCTACCAGGAGAAAAAGCAAGCCGCTCAAAAAGGCCGATGCCCGGGAACTCGAGGAAACACTGCCATTTTCCAAATTTTGGCTGTCTACATGTCCCCGCCTCCGCTGCAAGGCCGCGTATGTGGCCGGGCTCCGAAGGCAAGGCCGAAATCCTGGCAGCCTGGGCCCCAGCAGTCCCATGGTTTATGGACGTGGGGACACGGATGACCTGTTCGCCACATACAGGAGGGACCCTTGGGCCCTTCACTGGCTCGCCATTCAGCTCCACGACGTCCACTACCGGCCCTGGCCTTTGCTTTGGCTGGTGCCCCACGGAACGTGTGCTCCGGAGCCATGTTTCTCCGCCCATCACTATCATTCTGCCACCAGGCGATATGTGAGTGTGGGAGTCACCATTTGTCACTGGCAGCAGTGTCACGAGGCAGTAGACTTCCAGGTACCCGCTGACCTAGGCTGCCTTCTGCCCCAGGCAAGGTCCCGAATCCTTTATCCCAGATGCTAACACCCGGGCACTGGCGGACATTCATTTGGAGCAACACAGAGGTCTGAGTGAGGGTCAGCGGGCCAGGTAGGTGAAGTCAAGGCCAGGTGGGCGGGGCTAAGACTCCTTTGCCATCACCATAGAGACAGTCCCCCCCCGCAAGAGTGGCCGGAGCTTGTGATGGGCCTGCTGACAAGACTTGAGCCAATGGCAGAGATCCGGCCCGCCAGGCAGATGACACAGGGCCCTCCAGTGTGACCTATGACACCTAGTGGCCACAGGATTTGAGCACACCCTGGGAAAGGCTACGCAGGCACAAGGGAGCCCCTGGTGCGGACTGCTTCAGGGCATTGGCACAGCAGGCCAGGTACCTCTTTCCCACTTTCCTCAGGATATCACTACGCAAGGCATCCCCACTCAGCATCTCTTGCCTCTCTCTGTCTCTCTCTGGATGTGTTCGTTCTCTGAAATCTCTTCCTTCTCCCCCTTGTCACTTCACACCTTGGAGTGCCTGACAGAGGGCCTAGAGACGAAAGAGCAAAGGGGGAAGGCCTCTGGCTCTACTGGTTGCCCATGGGCAGAGAAGATCTGCTAGTCTATCTGGAAGGTCTAGAGAGTAGCCATTGATTGGGGAGCTACATCACGGGCGGACCTGGCCAGGTGAAGCTTGCTGACATGCAGCAGCCTCTCCGGAGACTACTAATTCCGCGGAGAACATTCTATGCAAATACCCGGCTGAGTGCCATGGGCAGAAAACATTGACACATACCTGCCAGGGGTCTATCCTGGGTCTCAAGAGTCCACCCTGGTCTCCAGCCACTCATCATCTCAGCACACACTTTGCCTGCATACATGGAATCCGCCTCTCTCCACGAATGCCTTCTCCTGCTAGGAAACACACGATGGCACTCAGCCAAAGGAGAGCACAGGCAAAGTCAACTGAAGCCCGCATTTTCAAGATTTTGCCCTCTGCTGGGCCACAGCCTCCGCTGCCACAGTGCATGTGTGTCACTTCTCCGAAGACAAGGCCGCAATCCGGGCGTCCAGGGCCCCAGCAGTCCAGAGTCTGCGCATGGCGGCATATGGATCACCTCTTTGCCACGTACAGGAGGGAGGCCTGGGCCCTACACTGGCTCCGCTAGAGCTCCACGATCTCAGCTATTTTCCCTGACCTTTGGCCCGTGCCCTCGTGTCTGTGTCATCCCTAGTTACACTTCTTCTCCGACCACTCTGAATCCGCCACCTGCGGATACATGAGCATGAAAATCAACATCTGTCACTGCCTGCAGTGTCACAGGTCACTAGGTGTCTAGGCTCAGGCTGACCTTGGCTGTCTTCTGCCCAGGCAAGGAGCCTAATCCTTCAAAGGCAACGAGGACATGTGGTCATTGGCCGACATTCATTCTTTCATCCACACAGCGGTCTAGATGAGGCTAAAGAGGCCAGGTAGGCCAGGTGACGGCTGAGTGCGGGGCCTAAGGCTTCTTTCCCAATCACCATGGAGACAGCCACCGCAAGGCTGGCCGGAACTTCTGACGGGGACGGGTCACAAACACCGAGCCAATAGGAGAGGTCCAGCCTAAGCGGCCACTTCCGCAGTGCCCTCCATTTTACCCATGGACACACGACGGCCCCTTCTCTTTTGGGCCACAAAATCCAGGGCACCCAGGGAATCACCTCACAGTAGGCAGCCCCTGATGTGGACACGTTCGACACACGGGGCCAGCAGGCAGGTACCACTTTTCCACTTACGCTAGGATATCGGTAGGCAAGGCGCCCTTCCTCAGCATCTATGGCCCCTCTGTGTATGTGTTCATTCGGAGAAATCTCTTCCTTCTACCCCTGAGACACATCACAAGTATGAGGGGCCTGAGAGAGAGCCTAGAGATGGAACGGGGGAGGCTTCTGGCTGTACTGCTTCCCCGTGGGTAGAGAAGAGCAGGTAGTCTCTCTGGAAGGTCTTAGCTTCTGTTGACTGACATGGACAATACAGTAGGGGCGGACCCTGGCCAGGTGGAGCTTGTGGGCAGATGCAACCCCTCCGGCGACGAATAATTCCGCTGCTGCTTTGTATGGTGAAAACCTCCCCCCGCCAAGTGGGATGGGTAGACAACACTGACCCACACCCGCCAGGGGCCTCTCCTGGGACTAAAGATCCCAACATGGTCTCAACGTCGTCACCCTCTCAGCACACACCTTTCCTGCACACGTAATCCTGCCTTTCTCCGTCAGGGCCCTCTCCTACCAGGAGAAAAAGCAAGCCGCTCAAAAAGGCCGATGCCAGGGAACTCGAGGAAACACTGCCATTTTCCAAATTTTGGCTGTCTACATGTCCCCGCCTCCGCTGCAAGGCCGCGTATGTGGCCGGGCTCCGAAGGCAAGGCCGAAATCCTGGCAGCCTGGGCCCCAGCAGTCCCATGGTTTATGGACGTGGGGACACGGATGACCTGTTCGCCACATACAGGAGGGACCCTTGGGCCCTTCACTGGCTCGCCATTCAGCTCCACGACGTCCACTACCGGCCCTGGCCTTTGCTTTGGCTGGTGCCCCACGGAACGTGTGCTCCGGAGCCATGTTTCTCCGCCCATCACTATCATTCTGCCACCAGGCGATATGTGAGTGTGGGAGTCACCATTTGTCACTGGCAGCAGTGTCACGAGGCAGTAGACTTCCAGGTACCCGCTGACCTAGGCTGCCTTCTGCCCCAGGCAAGGTCCCGAATCCTTTATCCCAGATGCTGACACCCGGGCACTGGCGGACATTCATTTGGAGCAACACAGAGGTCTGAGTGAGGGTCAGCGGGCCAGGTAGGTGAAGTCAAGGCCAGGTGGGCGGGGCTAAGACTCCTTTGCCATCACCATAGAGACAGTCCCCCCCCGCAAGAGTGGCCGGAGCTTGTGATGGGCCTGCTGACAAGACTTGAGCCAATGGCAGAGATCCGGCCCGCCAGGCAGATGACACAGGGCCCTCCAGTGTGACCTATGACACCTAGTGGCCACAGGATTTGAGCACACCCTGGGAAAGGCTACGCAGGCACAAGGGAGCCCCTGGTGCGGACTGCTTCAGGGCATTGGCACAGCAGGCCAGGTACCTCTTTCCCACTTTCCTCAGGATATCACTACGCAAGGCATCCCCACTCAGCATCTCTTGCCTCTCTCTGTCTCTCTCTGGATGTGTTCGTTCTCTGAAATCTCTTCCTTCTCCCCCTTGTCACTTCACACCTTGGAGTGCCTGACAGAGGGCCTAGAGACGAAAGAGCAAAGGGGGAAGGCCTCTGGCTCTACTGGTTGCCCATGGGCAGAGAAGATCTGCTAGTCTATCTGGAAGGTCTAGAGAGTAGCCATTGATTGGGGAGCTACATCACGGGCGGACCTGGCCAGGTGAAGCTTGCTGACATGCAGCAGCCTCTCCGGAGACTACTAATTCCGCGGAGAACATTCTATGCAAATACCCGGCTGAGTGCCATGGGCAGAAAACATTGACACATACCTGCCAGGGGTCTATCCTGGGTCTCAAGAGTCCACCCTGGTCTCCAGCCACTCATCATCTCAGCACACACTTTGCCTGCACACATGGAATCCGCCTCTCTCCACGAATGCCTTCTCCTGCTAGGAAACACACGATGGCACTCAGCCAAAGGAGAGCACAGGCAAAGTCAACTGAAGCCCGCATTTTCAAGATTTTGCCCTCTGCTGGGCCACAGCCTCCGCTGCCACAGTGCATGTGTGTCACTTCTCCGAAGACAAGGCCGCAATCCGGGCGTCCAGGGCCCCAGCAGTCCAGAGTCTGCGCATGGCGGCATATGGATCACCTCTTTGCCACGTACAGGAGGGAGGCCTGGGCCCTACACTGGCTCCGCTAGAGCTCCACGATCTCAGCTATTTTCCCTGACCTTTGGCCCGTGCCCTCGTGTCTGTGTCATCCCTACTTACACTTCTTCTCCGACCACTCTGAATCCGCCACCTGCGGATACATGAGCATGAAAATCAACATCTGTCACTGCCTGCAGTGTCACAGGTCACTAGGTGTCTAGGCTCAGGCTGACCTTGGCTGTCTTCTGCCCAGGCAAGGAGCCTAATCCTTCAAAGGCAACGAGGACATGTGGTCATTGGCCGACATTCATTCTTTCATCCACACAGCGGTCTAGATGAGGCTAAAGAGGCCAGGTAGGCCAGGTGACGGCTGAGTGCGGGGCCTAAGGCTTCTTTCCCAATCACCATGGAGACAGCCACCGCAAGGCTGGCCGGAACTTCTGACGGGGACGGGTCACAAACACCGAGCCAATAGGAGAGGTCCAGCCTAAGCGGCCACTTCCGCAGTGCCCTCCATTTTACCCATGGACACACGACGGCCCCTTCTCTTTTGGGCCACAAAATCCAGGGCACCCAGGGAATCACCTCACAGTAGGCAGCCCCTGATGTGGACACGTTCGACACACGGGGCCAGCAGGCAGGTACCACTTTTCCACTTACGCTAGGATATCGGTAGGCAAGGCGCCCTTCCTCAGCATCTATGGCCCCTCTGTGTATGTGTTCATTCGGAGAAATCTCTTCCTTCTACCCCTGAGACACATCACAAGTATGAGGGGCCTGAGAGAGAGCCTAGAGATGGAACGGGGGAGGCTTCTGGCTGTACTGCTTCCCCGTGGGTAGAGAAGAGCAGGTAGTCTCTCTGGAAGGTCTTAGCTTCTGTTGACTGACATGGACAATACAGTAGGGGCGGACCCTGGCCAGGTGGAGCTTGTGGGCAGATGCAACCCCTCCGGCGACGAATAATTCCGCTGCTGCTTTGTATGGTGAAAACCTCCCCCCGCCAAGTGGGATGGGTAGAGAACACTGACCCACACCCGCCAGGGGCCTCTCCTGGGACTAAAGATCCCAACATGGTCTCAACGTCGTCACCCTCTCAGCACACACCTTTCCTGCACACGTAATCCTGCCTTTCTCCGTCAGGGCCCTCTCCTACCAGGAGAAAAAGCAAGCCGCTCAAAAAGGCCGATGCCCGGGAACTCGAGGAAACACTGCCATTTTCCAAATTTTGGCTGTCTACATGTCCCCGCCTCCGCTGCAAGGCCGCGTATGTGGCCGGGCTCCGAAGGCAAGGCCGAAATCCTGGCAGCCTGGGCCCCAGCAGTCCCATGGTTTATGGACGTGGGGACACGGATGACCTGTTCGCCACATACAGGAGGGACCCTTGGGCCCTTCACTGGCTCGCCATTCAGCTCCACGACGTCCACTACCGGCCCTGGCCTTTGCTTTGGCTGGTGCCCCACGGAACGTGTGCTCCGGAGCCATGTTTCTCCGCCCATCACTATCATTCTGCCACCAGGCGATATGTGAGTGTGGGAGTCACCATTTGTCACTGGCAGCAGTGTCACGAGGCAGTAGACTTCCAGGTACCCGCTGACCTAGGCTGCCTTCTGCCCCAGGCAAGGTCCCGAATCCTTTATCCCAGATGCTGACACCCGGGCACTGGCGGACATTCATTTGGAGCAACACAGAGGTCTGAGTGAGGGTCAGCGGGCCAGGTAGGTGAAGTCAAGGCCAGGTGGGCGGGGCTAAGACTCCTTTGCCATCACCATAGAGACAGTCCCCCCCCGCAAGAGTGGCCGGAGCTTGTGATGGGCCTGCTGACAAGACTTGAGCCAATGGCAGAGATCCGGCCCGCCAGGCAGATGACACAGGGCCCTCCAGTGTGACCTATGACACCTAGTGGCCACAGGATTTGAGCACACCCTGGGAAAGGCTACGCAGGCACAAGGGAGCCCCTGGTGCGGACTGCTTCAGGGCATTGGCACAGCAGGCCAGGTACCTCTTTCCCACTTTCCTCAGGATATCACTACGCAAGGCATCCCCACTCAGCATCTCTTGCCTCTCTCTGTCTCTCTCTGGATGTGTTCGTTCTCTGAAATCTCTTCCTTCTCCCCCTTGTCACTTCACACCTTGGAGTGCCTGACAGAGGGCCTAGAGACGAAAGAGCAAAGGGGGAAGGCCTCTGGCTCTACTGGTTGCCCATGGGCAGAGAAGATCTGCTAGTCTATCTGGAAGGTCTAGAGAGTAGCCATTGATTGGGGAGCTACATCACGGGCGGACCTGGCCAGGTGAAGCTTGCTGACATGCAGCAGCCTCTCCGGAGACTACTAATTCCGCGGAGAACATTCTATGCAAATACCCGGCTGAGTGCCATGGGCAGAAAACATTGACACATACCTGCCAGGGGTCTATCCTGGGTCTCAAGAGTCCACCCTGGTCTCCAGCCACTCATCATCTCAGCACACACTTTGCCTGCATACATGGAATCCGCCTCTCTCCACGAATGCCTTCTCCTGCTAGGAAACACACGATGGCACTCAGCCAAAGGAGAGCACAGGCAAAGTCAACTGAAGCCCGCATTTTCAAGATTTTGCCCTCTGCTGGGCCACAGCCTCCGCTGCCACAGTGCATGTGTGTCACTTCTCCGAAGACAAGGCCGCAATCCGGGCGTCCAGGGCCCCAGCAGTCCAGAGTCTGCGCATGGCGGCATATGGATCACCTCTTTGCCACGTACAGGAGGGAGGCCTGGGCCCTACACTGGCTCCGCTAGAGCTCCACGATCTCAGCTATTTTCCCTGACCTTTGGCCCGTGCCCTCGTGTCTGTGTCATCCCTAGTTACACTTCTTCTCCGACCACTCTGAATCCGCCACCTGCGGATACATGAGCATGAAAATCAACATCTGTCACTGCCTGCAGTGTCACAGGTCACTAGGTGTCTAGGCTCAGGCTGACCTTGGCTGTCTTCTGCCCAGGCAAGGAGCCTAATCCTTCAAAGGCAACGAGGACATGTGGTCATTGGCCGACATTCATTCTTTCATCCACACAGCGGTCTAGATGAGGCTAAAGAGGCCAGGTAGGCCAGGTGACGGCTGAGTGCGGGGCCTAAGGCTTCTTTCCCAATCACCATGGAGACAGCCACCGCAAGGCTGGCCGGAACTTCTGACGGGGACGGGTCACAAACACCGAGCCAATAGGAGAGGTCCAGCCTAAGCGGCCACTTCCGCAGTGCCCTCCATTTTACCCATGGACACACGACGGCCCCTTCTCTTTTGGGCCACAAAATCCAGGGCACCCAGGGAATCACCTCACAGTAGGCAGCCCCTGATGTGGACACGTTCGACACACGGGGCCAGCAGGCAGGTACCACTTTTCCACTTACGCTAGGATATCGGTAGGCAAGGCGCCCTTCCTCAGCATCTATGGCCCCTCTGTGTATGTGTTCATTCGGAGAAATCTCTTCCTTCTACCCCTGAGACACATCACAAGTATGAGGGGCCTGAGAGAGAGCCTAGAGATGGAACGGGGGAGGCTTCTGGCTGTACTGCTTCCCCGTGGGTAGAGAAGAGCAGGTAGTCTCTCTGGAAGGTCTTAGCTTCTGTTGACTGACATGGACAATACAGTAGGGGCGGACCCTGGCCAGGTGGAGCTTGTGGGCAGATGCAACCCCTCCGGCGACGAATAATTCCGCTGCTGCTTTGTATGGTGAAAACCTCCCCCCGCCAAGTGGGATGGGTAGACAACACTGACCCACACCCGCCAGGGGCCTCTCCTGGGACTAAAGATCCCAACATGGTCTCAACGTCGTCACCCTCTCAGCACACACCTTTCCTGCACACGTAATCCTGCCTTTCTCCGTCAGGGCCCTCTCCTACCAGGAGAAAAAGCAAGCCGCTCAAAAAGGCCGATGCCCGGGAACTCGAGGAAACACTGCCATTTTCCAAATTTTGGCTGTCTACATGTCCCCGCCTCCGCTGCAAGGCCGCGTATGTGGCCGGGCTCCGAAGGCAAGGCCGAAATCCTGGCAGCCTGGGCCCCAGCAGTCCCATGGTTTATGGACGTGGGGACACGGATGACCTGTTCGCCACATACAGGAGGGACCCTTGGGCCCTTCACTGGCTCGCCATTCAGCTCCACGACGTCCACTACCGGCCCTGGCCTTTGCTTTGGCTGGTGCCCCACGGAACGTGTGCTCCGGAGCCATGTTTCTCCGCCCATCACTATCATTCTGCCACCAGGCGATATGTGAGTGTGGGAGTCACCATTTGTCACTGGCAGCAGTGTCACGAGGCAGTAGACTTCCAGGTACCCGCTGACCTAGGCTGCCTTCTGCCCCAGGCAAGGTCCCGAATCCTTTATCCCAGATGCTGACACCCGGGCACTGGCGGACATTCATTTGGAGCAACACAGAGGTCTGAGTGAGGGTCAGCGGGCCAGGTAGGTGAAGTCAAGGCCAGGTGGGCGGGGCTAAGACTCCTTTGCCATCACCATAGAGACAGTCCCCCCCCGCAAGAGTGGCCGGAGCTTGTGATGGGCCTGCTGACAAGACTTGAGCCAATGGCAGAGATCCGGCCCGCCAGGCAGATGACACAGGGCCCTCCAGTGTGACCTATGACACCTAGTGGCCACAGGATTTGAGCACACCCTGGGAAAGGCTACGCAGGCACAAGGGAGCCCCTGGTGCGGACTGCTTCAGGGCATTGGCACAGCAGGCCAGGTACCTCTTTCCCACTTTCCTCAGGATATCACTACGCAAGGCATCCCCACTCAGCATCTCTTGCCTCTCTCTGTCTCTCTCTGGATGTGTTCGTTCTCTGAAATCTCTTCCTTCTCCCCCTTGTCACTTCACACCTTGGAGTGCCTGACAGAGGGCCTAGAGACGAAAGAGCAAAGGGGGAAGGCCTCTGGCTCTACTGGTTGCCCATGGGCAGAGAAGATCTGCTAGTCTATCTGGAAGGTCTAGAGAGTAGCCATTGATTGGGGAGCTACATCACGGGCGGACCTGGCCAGGTGAAGCTTGCTGACATGCAGCAGCCTCTCCGGAGACTACTAATTCCGCGGAGAACATTCTATGCAAATACCCGGCTGAGTGCCATGGGCAGAAAACATTGACACATACCTGCCAGGGGTCTATCCTGGGTCTCAAGAGTCCACCCTGGTCTCCAGCCACTCATCATCTCAGCACACACTTTGCCTGCATACATGGAATCCGCCTCTCTCCACGAATGCCTTCTCCTGCTAGGAAACACACGATGGCACTCAGCCAAAGGAGAGCACAGGCAAAGTCAACTGAAGCCCGCATTTTCAAGATTTTGCCCTCTGCTGGGCCACAGCCTCCGCTGCCACAGTGCATGTGTGTCACTTCTCCGAAGACAAGGCCGCAATCCGGGCGTCCAGGGCCCCAGCAGTCCAGAGTCTGCGCATGGCGGCATATGGATCACCTCTTTGCCACGTACAGGAGGGAGGCCTGGGCCCTACACTGGCTCCGCTAGAGCTCCACGATCTCAGCTATTTTCCCTGACCTTTGGCCCGTGCCCTCGTGTCTGTGTCATCCCTAGTTACACTTCTTCTCCGACCACTCTGAATCCGCCACCTGCGGATACATGAGCATGAAAATCAACATCTGTCACTGCCTGCAGTGTCACAGGTCACTAGGTGTCTAGGCTCAGGCTGACCTTGGCTGTCTTCTGCCCAGGCAAGGAGCCTAATCCTTCAAAGGCAACGAGGACATGTGGTCATTGGCCGACATTCATTCTTTCATCCACACAGCGGTCTAGATGAGGCTAAAGAGGCCAGGTAGGCCAGGTGACGGCTGAGTGCGGGGCCTAAGGCTTCTTTCCCAATCACCATGGAGACAGCCACCGCAAGGCTGGCCGGAACTTCTGACGGGGACGGGTCACAAACACCGAGCCAATAGGAGAGGTCCAGCCTAAGCGGCCACTTCCGCAGTGCCCTCCATTTTACCCATGGACACACGACGGCCCCTTCTCTTTTGGGCCACAAAATCCAGGGCACCCAGGGAATCACCTCACAGTAGGCAGCCCCTGATGTGGACACGTTCGACACACGGGGCCAGCAGGCAGGTACCACTTTTCCACTTACGCTAGGATATCGGTAGGCAAGGCGCCCTTCCTCAGCATCTATGGCCCCTCTGTGTATGTGTTCATTCGGAGAAATCTCTTCCTTCTACCCCTGAGACACATCACAAGTATGAGGGGCCTGAGAGAGAGCCTAGAGATGGAACGGGGGAGGCTTCTGGCTGTACTGCTTCCCGTGGGTAGAGAAGAGCAGGTAGTCTCTCTGGAAGGTCTTAGCTTCTGTTGACTGACATGGACAATACAGTAGGGGCGGACCCTGGCCAGGTGGAGCTTGTGGGCAGATGCAACCCCTCCGGCGACGAATAATTCCGCTGCTGCTTTGTATGGTGAAAACCTCCCCCCGCCAAGTGGGATGGGTAGACAACACTGACCCACACCCGCCAGGGGCCTCTCCTGGGACTAAAGATCCCAACATGGTCTCAACGTCGTCACCCTCTCAGCACACACCTTTCCTGCACACGTAATCCTGCCTTTCTCCGTCAGGGCCCTCTCCTACCAGGAGAAAAAGCAAGCCGCTCAAAAAGGCCGATGCCCGGGAACTCGAGGAAACACTGCCATTTTCCAAATTTTGGCTGTCTACATGTCCCCGCCTCCGCTGCAAGGCCGCGTATGTGGCCGGGCTCCGAAGGCAAGGCCGAAATCCTGGCAGCCTGGGCCCCAGCAGTCCCATGGTTTATGGACGTGGGGACACGGATGACCTGTTCGCCACATACAGGAGGGACCCTTGGGCCCTTCACTGGCTCGCCATTCAGCTCCACGACGTCCACTACCGGCCCTGGCCTTTGCTTTGGCTGGTGCCCCACGGAACGTGTGCTCCGGAGCCATGTTTCTCCGCCCATCACTATCATTCTGCCACCAGGCGATATGTGAGTGTGGGAGTCACCATTTGTCACTGGCAGCAGTGTCACGAGGCAGTAGACTTCCAGGTACCCGCTGACCTAGGCTGCCTTCTGCCCCAGGCAAGGTCCCGAATCCTTTATCCCAGATGCTGACACCCGGGCACTGGCGGACATTCATTTGGAGCAACACAGAGGTCTGAGTGAGGGTCAGCGGGCCAGGTAGGTGAAGTCAAGGCCAGGTGGGCGGGGCTAAGACTCCTTTGCCATCACCATAGAGACAGTCCCCCCCCGCAAGAGTGGGCGGAGCTTGTGATGGGCCTGCTGACAAGACTTGAGCCAATGGCAGAGATCCGGCCCGCCAGGCAGATGACACAGGGCCCTCCAGTGTGACCTATGACACCTAGTGGCCACAGGATTTGAGCACACCCTGGGAAAGGCTACGCAGGCACAAGGGAGCCCCTGGTGCGGACTGCTTCAGGGCATTGGCACAGCAGGCCAGGTACCTCTTTCCCACTTTCCTCAGGATATCACTACGCAAGGCATCCCACTCAGCATCTCTTGCCTCTCTCTGTCTCTCTCTGGATGTGTTCGTTCTCTGAAATCTCTTCCTTCTCCCCCTTGTCACTTCACACCTTGGAGTGCCTGACAGAGGGCCTAGAGACGAAAGAGCAAAGGGGAAGGCCTCTGGCTCTACTGGTTGCCCATGGGCAGAGAAGATCTGCTAGTCTATCTGGAAGGTCTAGAGAGTAGCCATTGATTGGGGAGCTACATCACGGGCGGACCTGGCCAGGTGAAGCTTGCTGACATGCAGCAGCCTCTCCGGAGACTACTAATTCCGCGGAGAACATTCTATGCAAATACCCGGCTGAGTGCCATGGGCAGAAAACATTGACACATACCTGCCAGGGGTCTATCCTGGGTCTCAAGAGTCCACCCTGGTCTCCAGCCACTCATCATCTCAGCACACACTTTGCCTGCATACATGGAATCCGCCTCTCTCCACGAATGCCTTCTCCTGCTAGGAAACACACGATGGCACTCAGCCAAAGGAGAGCACAGGCAAAGTCAACTGAAGCCCGCATTTTCAAGATTTTGCCCTCTGCTGGGCCACAGCCTCCGCTGGCACAGTGCATGTGTGTCACTTCTCCGAAGACAAGGCCGCAATCCGGGCGTCCAGGGCCCCAGCAGTCCAGAGTCTGCGCATGGCGGCATATGGATCACCTCTTTGCCACGTACAGGAGGGAGGCCTGGGCCCTACACTGGCTCCGCTAGAGCTCCACGATCTCAGCTATTTTCCCTGACCTTTGGCCCGTGCCCTCGTGTCTGTGTCATCCCTAGTTACACTTCTTCTCCGACCACTCTGAATCCGCCACCTGCGGATACATGAGCATGAAAATCAACATCTGTCACTGCCTGCAGTGTCACAGGTCACTAGGTGTCTAGGCTCAGGCTGACCTTGGCTGTCTTCTGCCCAGGCAAGGAGCCTAATCCTTCAAAGGCAACGAGGACATGTGGTCATTGGCCGACATTCATTCTTTCATCCACACAGCGGTCTAGATGAGGCTAAAGAGGCCAGGTAGGCCAGGTGACGGCTGAGTGCGGGGCCTAAGGCTTCTTTCCCAATCACCATGGAGACAGCCACCGCAAGGCTGGCCGGAACTTCTGACGGGGACGGGTCACAAACACCGAGCCAATAGGAGAGGTCCAGCCTAAGCGGCCACTTCCGCAGTGCCCTCCATTTTACCCATGGACACACGACGGCCCCTTCTCTTTGGGCCACAAAATCCAGGGCACCCAGGGAATCACCTCACAGTAGGCAGCCCCTGATGTGGACACGTTCGACACACGGGGCCAGCAGGCAGGTACCACTTTTCCACTTACGCTAGGATATCGGTAGGCAAGGCACCCTTCCTCAGCATCTATGGCCCCTCTGTGTATGTGTTCATTCGGAGAAATCTCTTCCTTCTACCCCTGAGACACATCACAAGTATGAGGGGCCTGAGAGAGAGCCTAGAGATGGAACGGGGGAGGCTTCTGGCTGTACTGCTTCCCCGTGGGTAGAGAAGAGCAGGTAGTCTCTCTGGAAGGTCTTAGCTTCTGTTGACTGACATGGACAATACAGTAGGGGCGGACCCTGGCCAGGTGGAGCTTGTGGGCAGATGCAACCCCTCCGGCGACGAATAATTCCGCTGCTGCTTTGTATGGTGAAAACCTCCCCCCGCCAAGTGGGATGGGTAGACAACACTGACCCACACCCGCCAGGGGCCTCTCCTGGGACTAAAGATCCCAACATGGTCTCAACGTCGTCACCCTCTCAGCACACACCTTTCCTGCACACGTAATCCTGCCTTTCTCCGTCAGGGCCCTCTCCTACCAGGAGAAAAAGCAAGCCGCTCAAAAAGGCCGATGCCCGGGAACTCGAGGAAACACTGCCATTTTCCAAATTTTGGCTGTCTACATGTCCCCGCCTCCGCTGCAAGGCCGCGTATGTGGCCGGGCTCCGAAGGCAAGGCCGAAATCCTGGCAGCCTGGGCCCCAGCAGTCCCATGGTTTATGGACGTGGGGACACGGATGACCTGTTCGCCACATACAGGAGGGACCCTTGGGCCCTTCACTGGCTCGCCATTCAGCTCCACGACGTCCACTACCGGCCCTGGCCTTTGCTTTGGCTGGTGCCCCACGGAACGTGTGCTCCGGAGCCATGTTTCTCCGCCCATCACTATCATTCTGCCACCAGGCGATATGTGAGTGTGGGAGTCACCATTTGTCACTGGCAGCAGTGTCACGAGGCAGTAGACTTCCAGGTACCCGCTGACCTAGGCTGCCTTCTGCCCCAGGCAAGGTCCCGAATCCTTTACCCCAGATGCTGACACCCGGGCACTGGCGGACATTCATTTGGAGCAACACAGAGGTCTGAGTGAGGGTCAGCGGGCAGGTAGGTGAAGTCAAGGCCAGGTGGGCGGGGCTAAGACTCCTTTGCCATCACCATAGAGACAGTCCCCCCCCGCAAGAGTGGCCGGAGCTTGTGATGGGCCTGCTGACAAGACTTGAGCCAATGGCAGAGATCCGGCCCGCCAGGCAGATGACACAGGGCCCTCCAGTGTGACCTATGACACCTAGTGGCCACAGGATTTGAGCACACCCTGGGAAAGGCTACACAGGCACAAGGGAGCCCCTGGTGCGGACTGCTTCAGGGCATTGGCACAGCAGGCCAGGTACCTCTTTCCCACTTTCCTCAGGATATCACTACGCAAGGCATCCCCACTCAGCATCTCTTGCCTCTCTCTGTCTCTCTCTGGATGTGTTCGTTCTCTGAAATCTCTTCCTTCTCCCCCTTGTCACTTCACACCTTGGAGTGCCTGACAGAGGGCCTAGAGACGAAAGAGCAAAGGGGGAAGGCCTCTGGCTCTACTGGTTGCCCATGGGCAGAGAAGATCTGCTAGTCTATCTGGAAGGTCTAGAGAGTAGCCATTGATTGGGGAGCTACTTCACGGGCGGACCTGGCCAGGTGAAGCTTGCTGACATGCAGCAGCCTCTCCGGAGACTACTAATTCCGCGGAGAACATTGTATGCAAATACCTGGCTGAGTGCCTTGGGAAGAAACATTGACACATACCTGCCAGAGGTCTATCCTGGGTCTCAAGAGTCCACCCCGGTCTCCAGCGACTCATCATCTCAGCACACACTTTGCCTGCACACATGGAATCCGCCTCTCTCCACGAATGCCTTCTCCTGCTAGGAAACACACGATGGCACTCAGCCAAAGGAGAGCACAGGCAAAGTCAACTGAAGCCCCCATTTTCAAGATTTTGCCCTCTGCTGCTCCACAGCCTCCGCTGGCACAGTGCATGTGTGTCACTTCTCCGAAGACAAGGCCGCAATCCGGGCGTCCAGGGCCCCAGCAGTCCAGAGTCTGCGCATGGCGGCATATGGATCACCTCTTTGCCACGTACAGGAGGGAGGCCTGGGCCCTACACTGGCTCCGCTAGAGCTCCACGATCTCAGCTATTTTCCCTGACCTTTGGCCCGTGCCCTCGTGTCTGTGTCATCCCTACTTACACTTCTTCTCCGACCACTCTGAATCCGCCACCTGCGGATACATGAGCATGAAAATCAACATCTGTCACTGCCTGCAGTGTCACAGGTCACTAGGTGTCTAGGCTCAGGCTGACCTTGGCTGTCTTCTGCCCAGGCAAGGAGCCTAATCCTTCAAAGGCAACGAGGACATGTGGTCATTGGCCGACATTCATTCTTTCATCCACACAGCGGTCTAGATGAGGCTAAAGAGGCCAGGTAGGCCAGGTGACGGCTGAGTGCGGGGCCTAAGGCTTCTTTCCCAATCACCATGGAGACAGCCACCGCAAGGCTGGCCGGAACTTCTGACGGGGACGGGTCACAAACACCGAGCCAATAGGAGAGGTCCAGCCTAAGCGGCCACTTCCGCAGTGCCCTCCATTTTACCCATGGACACACGACGGCCCCTTCTCTTTTGGGCCACAAAATCCAGGGCACCCAGGGAATCACCTCACAGTAGGCAGCCCCTGATGTGGACACGTTCGACACACGGGGCCAGCAGGCAGGTACCACTTTTCCACTTACGCTAGGATATCAGTAGGCAAGGCGCCCTTCCTCAGCATCTATGGCCCCTCTGTGTATGTGTTCATTTGGAAAAATCTCTTCCTTCTACCCCTGAGACACATCACAAGTATGAGGGGCCTGAGAGAGAGCCTAGAGATGGAACGGGGGAGGCTTCTGGCTGTACTGCTTCCCCGTGGGTAGAGAAGAGCAGGTAGTCTCTCTGGAAGGTCTTAGCTTCTGTTGACTGACATGGACAATACAGTAGGGGCGGACCCTGGCCAGGTGGAGCTTGTGGGCAGATGCAACCCCTCCGGCGACGAATAATTCCGCTGCTGCTTTGTATGGTGAAAACCTCCCCCCGCCAAGTGGGATGGGTAGAGAACACTGACCCACACCCGCCAGGGGCCTCTCCTGGGACTAAAGATCCCAACATGGTCTCAACGTCGTCACCCTCTCAGCACACACCTTTCCTGCACACGTAATCCTGCCTTTCTCCGTCAGGGCCCTCTCCTACCAGGAGAAAAAGCAAGCCGCTCAAAAAGGCCGATGCCCGGGAACTCGAGGAAACACTGCCATTTTCCAAATTTTGGCTGTCTACATGTCCCCGCCTCCGCTGCAAGGCCGCGTATGTGGCCGGGCTCCGAAGGCAAGGCCGAAATCCTGGCAGCCTGGGCCCCAGCAGTCCCATGGTTTATGGACGTGGGGAAACGGATGACCTGTTCGCCACATACAGGAGGGACCCTTGGGCCCTTCACTGGCTCGCCATTCAGCTCCACGACGTCCACTACCGGCCCTGGCCTTTGCTTTGGCTGGTGCCCCACGGAACGTGTGCTCCGGAGCCATGTTTCTCCGCCATCACTATCATTCTGCCACCAGGCGATATGTGAGTGTGGGAGTCACCATTTGTCACTGGCAGCAGTGTCACGAGGCAGTAGACTTCCAGGTACCCGCTGACCTAGGCTGCCTTCTGCCCCAGGCAAGGTCCCGAATCCTTTATCCCAGATGCTGACACCCGGGCACTGGCGGACATTCATTTGGAGCAACACAGAGGTCTGAGTGAGGGTCAGCGGGCCAGGTAGGTGAAGTCAAGGCCAGGTGGGCGGGGCTAAGACTCCTTTGCCATCACCATAGAGACAGTCCCCCCCCGCAAGAGTGGCCGGAGCTTGTGATGGGCCTGCTGACAAGACTTGAGCCCTTGGCAGAGATCCGGCCCGCCAGGCAGATGACACAGGGCCCTCCATTCTGACTGATGACAACTAGTGGCCACAGGATTTGAGCACACCCTGGGAAAGGCTACGCAGGCACAAGGGAGCCCCTGGTGCGGACTGCTTCAGGGCATTGGCACAGCAGGCCAGGTACCTCTTTCCCACTTTCCTCAGGATATCACTACGCAAGGCATCCCCACTCAGCATCTCTTGCCTCTCTCTGTCTCTCTCTGGATGTGTTCGTTCTCTGAAATCTCTTCCTTCTCCCCCTTGTCACTTCACACCTTGGAGTGCCTGACAGAGGGCCTAGAGACGAAAGAGCAAAGGGGGAAGGCCTCTGGCTCTACTGGTAGCCCATGGGCAGAGAAGATCTGCTAGTCTATCTGGAAGGTCTAGAGAGTAGCCATTGATTGGGGAGCTACATCACGGGCGGACCTGGCCAGGTGAAGCTTGCTGACATGCAGCAGCCTCTCCGGAGACTACTAATTCCGCGGAGAACATTCTATGCAAATACCCGGCTGAGTGCCATGGGCAGAAAACATTGACACATACTTGCCAGGGGTCTATCCTGGGTCTCAAGAGTCCACCCTGGTCTCCAGCCACTCATCATCTCAGCACACACTTTGCCTGCACACATGGAATCCGCCTCTCTCCACGAATGCCTTCTCCTGCTAGGAAACACACGATGGCACTCAGCCAAAGGAGAGCACAGGCAAAGTCAACTGAAGCCCCCATTTTCAAGATTTTGCCCTCTGCTGCTCCACAGCCTCCGCTGGCACAGTGCATGTGTGTCACTTCTCCGAAGACAAGGCCGCAATCCGGGCGTCCAGGGCCCCAGCAGTCCAGAGTCTGCGCATGGCGGCATATGGATCACCTCTTTAATACTATCTCTCTTATGGCCTGGGCCCTACACTGGCTCCGCTAGAGCTCCACGATCTCAGCTATTTTCCCTGACCTTTGGCCCGTGCCCTCGTGTCTGTGTCATCCCTAGTTACACTTCTTCTCCGACCACTCTGAATCCGCCACCTGCGGATACATGAGCATGAAAATCAACATCTGTCACTGCCTGCAGTGTCACAGGTCACTAGGTGTCTAGGCTCAGGCTGACCTTGGCTGTCTTCTGCCCAGGCAAGGAGCCTAATCCTTCAAAGGCAACGAGGACATGTGGTCATTGGCCGACATTCATTCTTTCATCCACACAGCGGTCTAGATGAGGCTAAAGAGGCCAGGTAGGCCAGGTGACGGCTGAGTGCGGGGCCTAAGGCTTCTTTCCCAATCACCATGGAGACAGCCACCGCAAGGCTGGCCGGAACTTCTGACGGGGACGGGTCACAAACACCGAGCCAATAGGAGAGGTCCAGCCTAAGCGGCCACTTCCGCAGTGCCCTCCATTTTACCCATGGACACACGACGGCCCCTTCTCTTTTGGGCCACAAAATCCAGGGCACCCAGGGAATCACCTCACAGTAGGCAGCCCCTGATGTGGACACGTTCGACACACGGGGCCAGCAGGCAGGTACCACTTTTCCACTTACGCTAGGATATCAGTAGGCAAGGCGCCCTTCCTCAGCATCTATGGCCCCTCTGTGTATGTGTTCATTCGGAGAAATCTCTTCCTTCTACCCCTGAGACACATCACAAGTATGAGGGGCCTGAGAGAGAGCCTAGAGATGGAACGGGGGAGGCTTCTGGCTGTACTGCTTCCCCGTGGGTAGAGAAGAGCAGGTAGTCTCTCTGGAAGGTCTTAGCTTCTGTTGACTGACATGGACAATACAGTAGGGGCGGACCCTGGCCAGGTGGAGCTTGTGGGCAGATGCAACCCCTCCGGCGACGAATAATTCCGCTGCTGCTTTGTATGGTGAAAACCTCCCCCCGCCAAGTGGGATGGGTAGAGAACACTGACCCACACCCGCCAGGGGCCTCTCCTGGGACTAAAGATCCCAACATGGTCTCAACGTCGTCACCCTCTCAGCACACACCTTTCCTACACACGTAATCCTGCCTTTCTCCGTCAGGGCCCTCTCCTACCAGGAGAAAAAGCAAGCCGCTCAAAAAGGCCGATGCCCGGGAACTCGAGGAAACACTGCCATTTTCCAAATTTTGGCTGTCTACATGTCCCCGCCTCCGCTGCAAGGCCGCGTATGTGGCCGGGCTCCGAAGGCAAGGCCGAAATCCTGGCAGCCTGGGCCCCAGCAGTCCCATGGTTTATGGACGTGGGGACACGGATGACCTGTTCGCCACATACAGGAGGGACCCTTGGGCCCTTCACTGGCTCGCCATTCAGCTCCACGACGTCCACTACCGGCCCTGGCCTTTGCTTTGGCTGGTGCCCCACGGAACGTGTGCTCCGGAGCCATGTTTCTCCGCCCATCACTATCATTCTGCCACCAGGCGATATGTGAGTGTGGGAGTCACCATTTGTCACTGGCAGCAGTGTCACGAGGCAGTAGACTTCCAGGTACCCGCTGACCTAGGCTGCCTTCTGCCCCAGGCAAGGTCCCGAATCCTTTATCCCAGATGCTGACACCCGGGCACTGGCGGACATTCATTTGGAGCAACACAGAGGTCTGAGTGAGGGTCAGCGGGCCAGGTAGGTGAAGTCAAGGCCAGGTGGGCGGGGCTAAGACTCCTTTGCCATCACCATAGAGACAGTCCCCCCCCGCAAGAGTGGCCGGAGCTTGTGATGGGCCTGCTGACAAGACTTGAGCCAATGGCAGAGATCCGGCCCGACAGGCAGATGACACAGGGCCCTCCAGTGTGACCTATGACACCTAGTGGCCACAGGATTTGAGCACACCCTGGGAAAGGCTACGCAGGCACAAGGGAGCCCCTGGTGCGGACTGCTTCAGGGCATTGGCACAGCAGGCCAGGTACCTCTTTCCCACTTTCCTCAGGATATCACTACGCAAGGCATCCCCACTCAGCATCTCTTGCCTCTCTCTGTCTCTCTCTGGATGTGTTCGTTCTCTGAAATCTCTTCCTTCTCCCCCTTGTCACTTCACACCTTGGAGTGCCTGACAGAGGGCCTAGAGACGAAAGAGCAAAGGGGGAAGGCCTCTGGCTCTACTGGTTGCCCATGGGCAGAGAAGATCTGCTAGTCTATCTGGAAGGTCTAGAGAGTAGCCATTGATTGGGGAGCTACATCACGGGCGGACCTGGCCAGGTGAAGCTTGCTGACATGCAGCAGCCTCTCCGGAGACTACTAATTCCGCGGAGAACATTCTATGCAAATACCCGGCTGAGTGCCATGGGCAGAAAACATTGACACATACCTGCCAGGGGTCTATCCTGGGTCTCAAGAGTCCACCCTGGTCTCCAGCCACTCATCATCTCAGCACACACTTTGCCTGCATACATGGAATCCGCCTCTCTCCACGAATGCCTTCTCCTGCTAGGAAACACACGATGGCACTCAGCCAAAGGAGAGCACAGGCAAAGTCAACTGAAGCCCGCATTTTCAAGATTTTGCCCTCTGCTGGGCCACAGCCTCCGCTGCCACAGTGCATGTGTGTCACTTCTCCGAAGACAAGGCCGCAATCCGGGCGTCCAGGGCCCCAGCAGTCCAGAGTCTGCGCATGGCGGCATATGGATCACCTCTTTGCCACGTACAGGAGGGAGGCCTGGGCCCTACACTGGCTCCGCTAGAGCTCCACGATCTCAGCTATTTTCCCTGACCTTTGGCCCGTGCCCTCGTGTCTGTGTCATCCCTACTTACACTTCTTCTCCGACCACTCTGAATCCGCCACCTGCGGATACATGAGCATGAAAATCAACATCTGTCACTGCCTGCAGTGTCACAGGTCACTAGGTGTCTAGGCTCAGGCTGACCTTGGCTGTCTTCTGCCCAGGCAAGGAGCCTAATCCTTCAAAGGCAACGAGGACATGTGGTCATTGGCCGACATTCATTCTTTCATCCACACAGCGGTCTAGATGAGGCTAAAGAGGCCAGGTAGGCCAGGTGACGGCTGAGTGCGGGGCCTAAGGCTTCTTTCCCAATCACCATGGAGACAGCCACCGCAAGGCTGGCCGGAACTTCTGACGGGGACGGGTCACAAACACCGAGCCAATAGGAGAGGTCCAGCCTAAGCGGCCACTTCCGCAGTGCCCTCCATTTTACCCATGGACACACGACGGCCCCTTCTCTTTTGGGCCACAAAATCCAGGGCACCCAGGGAATCACCTCACAGTAGGCAGCCCCTGATGTGGACACGTTCGACACACGGGGCCAGCAGGCAGGTACCACTTTTCCACTTACGCTAGGATATCGGTAGGCAAGGCGCCCTTCCTCAGCATCTATGGCCCCTCTGTGTATGTGTTCATTCGGAGAAATCTCTTCCTTCTACCCCTGAGACACATCACAAGTATGAGGGGCCTGAGAGAGAGCCTAGAGATGGAACGGGGGAGGCTTCTGGCTGTACTGCTTCCCCGTGGGTAGAGAAGAGCAGGTAGTCTCTCTGGAAGGTCTTAGCTTCTGTTGACTGACATGGACAATACAGTAGGGGCGGACCCTGGCCAGGTGGAGCTTGTGGGCAGATGCAACCCCTCCGGCGACGAATAATTCCGCTGCTGCTTTGTATGGTGAAAACCTCCCCCCGCCAAGTGGGATGGGTAGAGAACACTGACCCACACCCGCCAGGGGCCTCTCCTGGGACTAAAGATCCCAACATGGTCTCAACGTCGTCACCCTCTCAGCACACACCTTTCCTGCACACGTAATCCTGCCTTTCTCCGTCAGGGCCCTCTCCTACCAGGAGAAAAAGCAAGCCGCTCAAAAAGGCCGATGCCCGGGAACTCGAGGAAACACTGCCATTTCCAAATTTTGGCTGTCTACATGTCCCCGCCTCCGCTGCAAGGCCGCGTATGTGGCCGGGCTCCGAAGGCAAGGCCGAAATCCTGGCAGCCTGGGCCCCAGCAGTCCCATGGTTTATGGACGTGGGGACACGGATGACCTGTTCGCCACATACAGGAGGGACCCTTGGGCCCTTCACTGGCTCGCCATTCAGCTCCACGACGTCCACTACCGGCCTGGCCTTTGCTTTGGCTGGTGCCCCACGGAACGTGTGCTCCGGAGCCATGTTTCTCCGCCCATCACTATCATTCTGCCACCAGGCGATATGTGAGTGTGGGAGTCACCATTTGTCACTGGCAGCAGTGTCACGAGGCAGTAGACTTCCAGGTACCCGCTGACCTAGGCTGCCTTCTGCCCCAGGCAAGGTCCCGAATCCTTTACCCCAGATGCTGACACCCGGGCACTGGCGGACATTCATTTGGAGCAACACAGAGGTCTGAGTGAGGGTCAGCGGGCCAGGTAGGTGAAGTCAAGGCCAGGTGGGCGGGGCTAAGACTCCTTTGCCATCACCATAGAGACAGTCCCCCCCCGCAAGAGTGGCCGGAGCTTGTGATGGGCCTGCTGACAAGACTTGAGCCAATGGCAGAGATCCGGCCCGCCAGGCAGATGACACAGGGCCCTCCAGTGTGACCTATGACACCTAGTGGCCACAGGATTTGAGCACACCCTGGGAAAGGCTACACAGGCACAAGGGAGCCCCTGGTGCGGACTGCTTCACGGCATTGGCACAGCAGGCCAGGTACCTCTTTCCCACTTTCCTCAGGATATCACTACGCAAGGCATCCCCACTCAGCATCTCTTGCCTCTCTCTGTCTCTCTCTGGATGTGTTCGTTCTCTGAAATCTCTTCCTTCTCCCCCTTGTCACTTCACACCTTGGAGTGCCTGACAGAGGGCCTAGAGACGAAAGAGCAAAGGGGGAAGGCCTCTGGCTCTACTGGTTGCCCATGGGCAGAGAAGATCTGCTAGTCTATCTGGAAGGTCTAGAGAGTAGCCATTGATTGGGGAGCTACTTCACGGGCGGACCTGGCCAGGTGAAGCTTGCTGACATGCAGCAGCCTCTCCGGAGACTACTAATTCCGCGGAGAACATTGTATGCAAATACCTGGCTGAGTGCCTTGGGAAGAAACATTGACACATACCTGCCAGAGGTCTATCCTGGGTCTCAAGAGTCCACCCCGGTCTCCAGCGACTCATCATCTCAGCACACACTTTGCCTGCACACATGGAATCCGCCTCTCTCCACGAATGCCTTCTCCTGCTAGGAAACACACGATGGCACTCAGCCAAAGGAGCACAGGCAAAGTCAACTGAAGCCCGCATTTTCAAGATTTTGCCCTCTGCTGCTCCACAGCCTCCGCTGGCACAGTGCATGTGTGTCACTTCTCCGAAGACAAGGCCGCAATCCGGGCGTCCAGGGCCCCAGCAGTCCAGAGTCTGCGCATGGCGGCATATGGATCACCTCTTTGCCACGTACAGGAGGGAGGCCTGGGCCCTACACTGGCTCCGCTAGAGCTCCACGATCTCAGCTATTTTCCCTGACCTTTGGCCCGTGCCCTCGTGTCTGTGTCATCCCTACTTACACTTCTTCTCCGACCACTCTGAATCCGCCACCTGCGGATACATGAGCATGAAAATCAACATCTGTCACTGCCTGCAGTGTCACAGGTCACTAGGTGTCTAGGCTCAGGCTGACCTTGGCTGTCTTCTGCCCAGGCAAGGAGCCTAATCCTTCAAAAGCAACGAGGACATGTGGTCATTGGCCGACATTCATTCTTTCATCCACACAGCGGTCTAGATGAGGCTAAAGAGGCCAGGTAGGCCAGGTGACGGCTGAGTGCGGGGCCTAAGGCTTCTTTCCCAATCACCATGGAGACAGCCACCGCAAGGCTGGCCGGAACTTCTGACGGGGACGGGTCACAAACACCGAGCCAATAGGAGAGGTCCAGCCTAAGCGGCCACTTCCGCAGTGCCCTCCATTTTACCCATGGACACACGACGGCCCCTTCTCTTTTGGGCCACAAAATCCAGGGCACCCAGGGAATCACCTCACAGTAGGCAGCCCCTGATGTGGACACGTTCGACACACGGGGCCAGCAGGCAGGTACCACTTTTCCACTTACGCTAGGATATCGGTAGGCAAGGCGCCCTTCCTCAGCATCTATGGCCCCTCTGTGTATGTGTTCATTCGGAGAAATCTCTTCCTTCTACCCCTGAGACACATCACAAGTATGAGGGGCCTGAGAGAGAGCCTAGAGATGGAACGGGGGAGGCTTCTGGCTGTACTGCTTCCCCGTGGGTAGAGAAGAGCAGGTAGTCTCTCTGGAAGGTCTTAGCTTCTGTTGACTGACATGGACAATACAGTAGGGGCGGACCCTGGCCAGGTGGAGCTTGTGGGCAGATGCAACCCCTCCGGCGACGAATAATTCCGCTGCTGCTTTGTATGGTGAAAACCTCCCCCCGCCAAGTGGGATGGGTAGAGAACACTGACCCACACCCGCCAGGGGCCTCTCCTGGGACTAAAGATCCCAACATGGTCTCAACGTCGTCACCCTCTCAGCACACACCTTTCCTGCACACGTAATCCTGCCTTTCTCCGTCAGGGCCCTCTCCTACCAGGAGAAAAAGCAAGCCGCTCAAAAAGGCCGATGCCAGGGAACTCGAGGAAACACTGCCATTTTCCAAATTTTAATACTATCTCTCTATGCCCGCCTCCGCTGCAAGGCCGCGTATGTGGCCGGGCTCCGAAGGCAAGGCCGAAATCCTGGCAGCCTGGGCCCCAGCAGTCCCATGGTTTATGGACGTGGGGACACGGATGACCTGTTCGCCACATACAGGAGGGACCCTTGGGCCCTTCACTGGCTCGCCATTCAGCTCCACGACGTCCACTACCGGCCCTGGCCTTTGCTTTGGCTGGTGCCCCACGGAACGTGTGCTCCGGAGCCATGTTTCTCCGCCCATCACTATCATTCTGCCACCAGGCGATATGTGAGTGTGGGAGTCACCATTTGTCACTGGCAGCAGTGTCACGAGGCAGTAGACTTCCAGGTACCCGCTGACCTAGGCTGCCTTCTGCCCCAGGCAAGGTCCCGAATCCTTTATCCCAGATGCTGACACCCGGGCACTGGCGGACATTCATTTGGAGCAACACAGAGGTCTGAGTGAGGGTCAGCGGGCCAGGTAGGTGAAGTCAAGGCCAGGTGGGCGGGGCTAAGACTCCTTTGCCATCACCATAGAGACAGTCCCCCCCCGCAAGAGTGGGCGGAGCTTGTGATGGGCCTGCTGACAAGACTTGAGCCAATGGCAGAGATCCGGCCCGCCAGGCAGATGACACAGGGCCCTCCATTCTGACCGATGACAACTAGTGGCCACAGGATTTGAGCACACCCTGGGAAAGGCTACGCAGGCACAAGGGAGCCCCTGGTGCGGACTGCTTCAGGGCATTGGCACAGCAGGCCAGGTACCTCTTTCCCACTTTCCTCAGGATATCACTACGCAAGGCATCCCCACTCAGCATCTCATGCCTCTCTCTGTCTCTCTTTGGATGTGTTCGTTCTCTGAAATCTCTTCCTTCTCCCCCTTGTCACTTCACACCTTGGAGTGCCTGACAGAGGGCCTAGAGACGAAAGAGCAAAGGGGGAAGGCCTCTGGCTCTACTGGTTGCCCATGGGCAGAGAAGATCTGCTAGTCTATCTGGAAGGTCTAGAGAGTAGCCATTGATTGGGGAGCTACTTCACGGGCGGACCTGGCCAGGTGAAGCTTGCTGACATGCAGCAGCCTCTCCGGAGACTACTAATTCCGCGGAGAACATTCTATGCAAATACCTGGCTGAGTGCCTTGGGAAGAAACATTGACACATACCTGCCAGAGGTCTATCCTGGGTCTGAAGAGTCCACCCCGGTCTCCAGCGAATCATCATCTCAGCACACACTTTGCCTGCACACAGGGAATCCGCCTCTCTCCACGAATGCCTTCTCCTGCTAGGAAACACACGATGGCACTCAGCCAAAGGAGAGCACAGGCAAAGTCAACTGAAGCCCCCATTTTCAAGATTTTGCCCTCTGCTGCTCCACAGCCTCCGCTGGCACAGTGCATGTGTGTCACTTCTCCGAAGACAAGGCCGCAATCCGGGCGTCCAGGGCCCCAGCAGTCCAGAGTCTGCGCATGGCGGCATATGGATCACCTCTTTGCCACGTACAGGAGGGAGGCCTGGGCCCTACACTGGCTCCGCTAGAGCTCCACGATCTCAGCTATTTTCCCTGACCTTTGGCCCGTGCCCTCGTGTCTGTGTCATCCCTAGTTACACTTCTTCTCCGACCACTCTGAATCCGCCACCTGCGGATACATGAGCATGAAAATCAACATCTGTCACTGCCTGCAGTGTCACAGGTCACTAGGTGTCTAGGCTCAGGCTGACCTTGGCTGTCTTCTGCCCAGGCAAGGAGCCTAATCCTTCAAAGGCAACGAGGACATGTGGTCATTGGCCGACATTCATTCTTTCATCCACACAGCGGTCTAGATGAGGCTAAAGAGGCCAGGTAGGCCAGGTGACGGCTGAGTGCGGGGCCTAAGGCTTCTTTCCCAATCACCATGGAGACAGCCACCGCAAGGCTGGCCGGAACTTCTCACGGGGACGGGTCACAAACACCGAGCCAATAGGAGAGGTCCAGCCTAAGCGGCCACTTCCGCAGTGCCCTCCATTTTACCCATGGACACACGACGGCCCCTTCTCTTTTGGGCCACAAAATCCAGGGCACCCAGGGAATCACCTCACAGTAGGCAGCCCCTGATGTGGACACGTTCGACACACGGGGCCAGCAGGCAGGTACCACTTTTCCACTTACGCTAGGATATCGGTAGGCAAGGCGCCCTTCCTCAGCATCTATGGCCCCTCTGTGTATGTGTTCATTCGGAGAAATCTCTTCCTTCTACCCCTGAGACACATCACAAGTATGAGGGGCCTGAGAGAGAGCCTAGAGATGGAACGGGGGAGGCTTCTGGCTGTACTGCTTCCCCGTGGGTAGAGAAGAGCAGGTAGTCTCTCTGGAAGGTCTTAGCTTCTGTTGACTGACATGGACAATACAGTAGGGGCGGACCCTGGCCAGGTGGAGCTTGTGGGCAGATGCAACCCCTCCGGCGACGAATAATTCCGCTGCTGCTTTGTATGGTGAAAACCTCCCCCCGCCAAGTGGGATGGGTAGACAACACTGACCCACACCCGCCAGGGGCCTCTCCTGGGACTAAAGATCCCAACATGGTCTCAACGTCGTCACCCTCTCAGCACACACCTTTCCTGCACACGTAATCCTGCCTTTCTCCGTCAGGGCCCTCTCCTACCAGGAGAAAAAGCAAGCCGCTCAAAAAGGCCGATGCCAGGGAACTCGAGGAAACACTGCCATTTTCCAAATTTTGGCTGTCTACATGTCCCCGCCTCCGCTGCAAGGCCGCGTATGTGGCCGGGCTCCGAAGGCAAGGCCGAAATCCTGGCAGCCTGGGCCCCAGCAGTCCCATGGTTTATGGACGTGGGGACACGGATGACCTGTTCGCCACATACAGGAGGGACCCTTGGGCCCTTCACTGGCTCGCCATTCAGCTCCACGACGTCCACTACCGGCCCTGGCCTTTGCTTTGGCTGGTGCCCCACGGAACGTGTGCTCCGGAGCCATGTTTCTCCGCCCATCACTATCATTCTGCCACCAGGCGATATGTGAGTGTGGGAGTCACCATTTGTCACTGGCAGCAGTGTCACGAGGCAGTAGACTTCCAGGTACCCGCTGACCTAGGCTGCCTTCTGCCCCAGGCAAGGTCCCGAATCCTTTATCCCAGATGCTGACACCCGGGCACTGGCGGACATTCATTTGGAGCAACACAGAGGTCTGAGTGAGGGTCAGCGGGCCAGGTAGGTGAAGTCAAGGCCAGGTGGGCGGGGCTAAGACTCCTTTGCCATCACCATAGAGACAGTCCCCCCCCGCAAGAGTGGCCGGAGCTTGTGATGGGCCTGCTGACAAGACTTGAGCCAATGGCAGAGATCCGGCCCGCCAGGCAGATGACACAGGGCCCTCCAGTGTGACCTATGACACCTAGTGGCCACAGGATTTGAGCACACCCTGGGAAAGGCTACGCAGGCACAAGGGAGCCCCTGGTGCGGACTGCTTCAGGGCATTGGCACAGCAGGCCAGGTACCTCTTTCCCACTTTCCTCAGGATATCACTACGCAAGGCATCCCCACTCAGCATCTCTTGCCTCTCTCTGTCTCTCTCTGGATGTGTTCGTTCTCTGAAATCTCTTCCTTCTCCCCCTTGTCACTTCACACCTTGGAGTGCCTGACAGAGGGCCTAGAGACGAAAGAGCAAAGGGGGAAGGCCTCTGGCTCTACTGGTTGCCCATGGGCAGAGAAGATCTGCTAGTCTATCTGGAAGGTCTAGAGAGTAGCCATTGATTGGGGAGCTACATCACGGGCGGACCTGGCCAGGTGAAGCTTGCTGACATGCAGCAGCCTCTCCGGAGACTACTAATTCCGCGGAGAACATTCTATGCAAATACCCGGCTGAGTGCCATGGGCAGAAAACATTGACACATACCTGCCAGGGGTCTATCCTGGGTCTCAAGAGTCCACCCTGGTCTCCAGCCACTCATCATCTCAGCACACACTTTGCCTGCACACATGGAATCCGCCTCTCTCCACGAATGCCTTCTCCTGCTAGGAAACACACGATGGCACTCAGCCAAAGGAGAGCACAGGCAAAGTCAACTGAAGCCCGCATTTTCAAGATTTTGCCCTCTGCTGGGCCACAGCCTCCGCTGGCACAGTGCATGTGTGTCACTTCTCCGAAGACAAGGCCGCAATCCGGGCGTCCAGGGCCCCAGCAGTCCAGAGTCTGCGCATGGCGGCATATGGATCACCTCTTTGCCACGTACAGGAGGGAGGCCTGGGCCCTACACTGGCTCCGCTAGAGCTCCACGATCTCAGCTATTTTCCCTGACCTTTGGCCCGTGCCCTCGTGTCTGTGTCATCCCTACTTACACTTCTTCTCCGACCACTCTGAATCCGCCACCTGCGGATACATGAGCATGAAAATCAACATCTGTCACTGCCTGCAGTGTCACAGGTCACTAGGTGTCTAGGCTCAGGCTGACCTTGGCTGTCTTCTGCCCAGGCAAGGAGCCTAATCCTTCAAAGGCAACGAGGACATGTGGTCATTGGCCGACATTCATTCTTTCATCCACACAGCGGTCTAGATGAGGCTAAAGAGGCCAGGTAGGCCAGGTGACGGCTGAGTGCGGGGCCTAAGGCTTCTTTCCCAATCACCATGGAGACAGCCACCGCAAGGCTGGCCGGAACTTCTGACGGGGACGGGTCACAAACACCGAGCCAATAGGAGAGGTCCAGCCTAAGCGGCCACTTCCGCAGTGCCCTCCATTTTACCCATGGACACACGACGGCCCCTTCTCTTTTGGGCCACAAAATCCAGGGCACCCAGGGAATCACCTCACAGTAGGCAGCCCCTGATGTGGACACGTTCGACACACGGGGCCAGCAGGCAGGTACCACTTTTCCACTTACGCTAGGATATCGGTAGGCAAGGCGCCCTTCCTCAGCATCTATGGCCCCTCTGTGTATGTGTTCATTCGGAGAAATCTCTTCCTTCTACCCCTGAGACACATCACAAGTATGAGGGGCCTGAGAGAGAGCCTAGAGATGGAACGGGGGAGGCTTCTGGCTGTACTGCTTCCCCGTGGGTAGAGAAGAGCAGGTAGTCTCTCTGGAAGGTCTTAGCTTCTGTTGACTGACATGGACAATACAGTAGGGGCGGACCCTGGCCAGGTGGAGCTTGTGGGCAGATGCAACCCCTCCGGCGACGAATAATTCCGCTGCTGCTTTGTATGGTGAAAACCTCCCCCCGCCAAGTGGGATGGGTAGACAACACTGACCCACACCCGCCAGGGGCCTCTCCTGGGACTAAAGATCCCAACATGGTCTCAACGTCGTCACCCTCTCAGCACACACCTTTCCTGCACACGTAATCCTGCCTTTCTCCGTCAGGGCCCTCTCCTACCAGGAAAAAAAGCAAGCCGCTCTAAAAGGCCGATGCCCGGGAACTCGAGGAAACACTGCCATTTTCCAAATTTTGGCTGTCTACATGTCCCCGCCTCCGCTGCAAGGCCGCGTATGTGGCCGGGCTCCGAAGGCAAGGCCGAAATCCTGGCAGCCTGGGCCCCAGCAGTCCCATGGTTTATGGACGTGGGGACACGGATGACCTGTTCGCCACATACAGGAGGGACCCTTGGGCCCTTCACTGGCTCGCCATTCAGCTCCACGACGTCCACTACCGGCCCTGGCCTTTGCTTTGGCTGGTGCCCCACGGAACGTGTGCTCCGGAGCCATGTTTCTCCGCCCATCACTATCATTCTGCCACCAGGCGATATGTGAGTGTGGGAGTCACCATTTGTCACTGGCAGCAGTGTCACGAGGCAGTAGACTTCCAGGTACCCGCTGACCTAGGCTGCCTTCTGCCCCAGGCAAGGTCCCGAATCCTTTATCCCAGATGCTGACACCCGGGCACTGGCGGACATTCATTTGGAGCAACACAGAGGTCTGAGTGAGGGTCAGCGGGCCAGGTAGGTGAAGTCAAGGCCAGGTGGGCGGGGCTAAGACTCCTTTGCCATCACCATAGAGACAGTCCCCCCCCGCAAGAGTGGCCGGAGCTTGTGATGGGCCTGCTGACAAGACTTGAGCCAATGGCAGAGATCCGGCCCGCCAGGCAGATGACACAGGGCCCTCCAGTGTGACCTATGATACCTAGTGGCCACAGGATTTGAGCACACCCTGGGAAAGGCTACGCAGGCACAAGGGAGCCCCTGGTGCGGACTGCTTCAGGGCATTGGCACAGCAGGCCAGGTACCTCTTTCCCACTTTCCTCAGGATATCACTACGCAAGGCATCCCCACTCAGCATCTCTTGCCTCTCTCTGTCTCTCTCTGGATGTGTTCGTTCTCTGAAATCTCTTCCTTCTCCCCCTTGTCACTTCACACCTTGGAGTGCCTGACAGAGGGCCTAGAGATGAAAGAGCAAAGGGGGAAGGCCTCTGGCTCTACTGGTTGCCCATGGGCAGAGAAGATCTGCTAGTCTATCTAGAAGGTCTAGAGAGAAGCCATTGATTGGGGAGCTACATCACGGGCGGACCTGGCCAGGTGAAGCTTGCTGACATGCAGCAGCCTCTCCGGAGACTACTAATTCCGCGGAGAACATTCTATGCAAATACCCGGCTGAGTGCCATGGGCAGAAAACATTGACACATACCTGCCAGGGGTCTATCCTGGGTCTCAAGAGTCCACCCTGGTCTCCAGCCACTCATCATCTCAGCACACACTTTGCCTGCACACATGGAATCCGCCTCTCTCCACGAATGCCTTCTCCTGCTAGGAAACACACGATGGCACTCAGCCAAAGGAGAGCACAGGCAAAGTCAACTGAAGCCCGCATTTTCAAGATTTTGCCCTCTGCTGGGCCACAGCCTCCGCTGGCACAGTGCATGTGTGTCACTTCTCCGAAGACAAGGCCGCAATCCGGGCGTCCAGGGCCCCAGCAGTCCAGAGTCTGCGCATGGCGGCATATGGATCACCTCTTTGCCACGTACAGGAGGGAGGCCTGGGCCCTACACTGGCTCCGCTAGAGCTCCACGATCTCAGCTATTTTCCCTGACCTTTGGCCCGTGCCCTCGTGTCTGTGTCATCCCTACTTACACTTCTTCTCCGACCACTCTGAATCCGCCACCTGCGGATACATGAGCATGAAAATCAACATCTGTCACTGCCTGCAGTGTCACAGGTCACTAGGTGTCTAGGCTCAGGCTGACCTTGGCTGTCTTCTGCCCAGGCAAGGAGCCTAATCCTTCAAAGGCAACGAGGACATGTGGTCATTGGCCGACATTCATTCTTTCATCCACACAGCGGTCTAGATGAGGCTAAAGAGGCCAGGTAGGCCAGGTGACGGCTGAGTGCGGGGCCTAAGGCTTCTTTCCCAATCACCATGGAGACAGCCACCGCAAGGCTGGCCGGAACTTCTCACGGGGACGGGTCACAAACACCGAGCCAATAGGAGAGGTCCAGCCTAAGCGGCCACTTCCGCAGTGCCCTCCATTTTACCCATGGACACACGACGGCCCCTTCTCTTTTGGGCCACAAAATCCAGGGCACCCAGGGAATCACCTCACAGTAGGCAGCCCCTGATGTGGACACGTTCGACACACGGGGCCAGCAGGCAGGTACCATTTTTCCACTTACGCTAGGATATCAGTAGGCAAGGCGTCCTTCCTCAGCATCTATGGCCCCTCTGTGTATGTGTTCATTTGGAGAAATCTCTTCCTTCTACCCCTGAGACACATCACAAGTATGAGGGGCCTGAGAGAGAGCCTAGAGATGGAACGGGGGAGGCTTCTGGCTGTACTGCTTCCCCGTGGGTAGAGAAGAGCAGGTAGTCTCTCTGGAAGGTCTTAGCTTCTGTTGACTGACATGGACAATACAGTAGGGGCGGACCCTGGCCAGGTGGAGCTTGTGGGCAGATGCAACCCCTCCGGCGACGAATAATTCCGCTGCTGCTTTGTATGGTGAAACCTCCCCCCGCCAAGTGGGATGGGTAGACAACACTGACCCACACCCGCCAGGGGCCTCTCCTGGGACTAAAGATCCCAACATGGTCTCAACGTCGTCACCCTCTCAGCACACACCTTTCCTGCACACGTAATCCTGCCTTTCTCCGTCAGGGCCCTCTCCTACCAGGAGAAAAAGCAAGCCGCTCTAAAAGGCCGATGCCCGGGAACTCGAGGAAACACTGCCATTTTCCAAATTTTGGCTGTCTACATGTCCCCGCCTCCGCTGCAAGGCCGCGTATGTGGCCGGGCTCCGAAGGCAAGGCCGAAATCCTGGCAGCCTGGGCCCCAGCAGTCCCATGGTTTATGGACGTGGGGACACGGATGACCTGTTCGCCACATACAGGAGGGACCCTTGGGCCCTTCACTGGCTCGCCATTCAGCTCCACGACGTCCACTACCGGCCCTGGCCTTTGCTTTGGCTGGTGCCCCACGGAACGTGTGCTCCGGAGCCATGTTTCTCCGCCCATCACTATCATTCTGCCACCAGGCGATATGTGAGTGTGGGAGTCACCATTTGTCACTGGCAGCAGTGTCACCAGGCAGTAGACTTCCAGGTACCCGCCGACCTAGGCTGCCTTCTGCCCCAGGCAAGGTCCCGAATCCTTTATCCCAGATGCTGACACCCGGGCACTGGCGGACATTCATTTGGAGCAACACAGAGGTCTGAGTGAGGGTCAGCGGGCCAGGTAGGTGAAGTCAAGGCCAGGTGGGCGGGGCTAAGACTCCTTTGCCATCACCATAGAGACAGTCCCCCCCCGCAAGAGTGGCCGGAGCTTGTGATGGGCCTGCTGACAAGACTTGAGCCAATGGCAGAGATCCGGCCCGCCAGGCAGATGACACAGGGCCCTCCAGTGTGACCTATGACACCTAGTGGCCACAGGATTTGAGCACACCCTGGGAAAGGCTACGCAGGCACAAGGGAGCCCCTGGTGCGGACTGCTTCAGGGCATTGGCACAGCAGGCCAGGTACCTCTTTCCCACTTTCCTCAGGATATCACTACGCAAGGCATCCCCACTCAGCATCTCTTGCCTCTCTCTGTCTCTCTCTGGATGTGTTCGTTCTCTGAAATCTCTTCCTTCTCCCCCTTGTCACTTCACACCTTGGAGTGCCTGACAGAGGGCCTAGAGACGAAAGAGCAAAGGGGGAAGGCCTCTGGCTCTACTGGTTGCCCATGGGCAGAGAAGATCTGCTAGTCTATCTGGAAGGTCTAGAGAGTAGCCATTGATTGGGGAGCTACATCACGGGCGGACCTGGCCAGGTGAAGCTTGCTGACATGCAGCAGCCTCTCCGGAGACTACTAATTCCGCGGAGAACATTCTATGCAAATACCCGGCTGAGTGCCATGGGCAGAAAACATTGACACATACCTGCCAGGGGTCTATCCTGGGTCTCAAGAGTCCACCCTGGTCTCCAGCCACTCATCATCTCAGCACACACTTTGCCTGCATACATGGAATCCGCCTCTCTCCACGAATGCCTTCTCCTGCTAGGAAACACACGATGGCACTCAGCCAAAGGAGAGCACAGGCAAAGTCAACTGAAGCCCGCATTTTCAAGATTTTGCCCTCTGCTGGGCCACAGCCTCCGCTGGCACAGTGCATGTGTGTCACTTCTCCGAAGACAAGGCCGCAATCCGGGCGTCCAGGGCCCCAGCAGTCCAGAGTCTGCGCATGGCGGCATATGGATCACCTCTTTGCCACGTACAGGAGGGAGGCCTGGGCCCTACACTGGCTCCGCTAGAGCTCCACGATCTCAGCTATTTTCCCTGACCTTTGGCCCGTGCCCTCGTGTCTGTGTCATCCCTACTTACACTTCTTCTCCGACCACTCTGAATCCGCCACCTGCGGATACATGAGCATGAAAATCAACATCTGTCACTGCCTGCAGTGTCACAGGTCACTAGGTGTCTAGGCTCAGGCTGACCTTGGCTGTCTTCTGCCCAGGCAAGGAGCCTAATCCTTCAAAGGCAACGAGGACATGTGGTCATTGGCCGACATTCATTCTTTCATCCACACAGCGGTCTAGATGAGGCTAAAGAGGCCAGGTAGGCCAGGTGACGGCTGAGTGCGGGGCCTAAGGCTTCTTTCCCAATCACCATGGAGACAGCCACCGCAAGGCTGGCCGGAACTTCTGACGGGGACGGGTCACAAACACCGAGCCAATAGGAGAGGTCCAGCCTAAGCGGCCACTTCCGCAGTGCCCTCCATTTTACCCATGGACACACGACGGCCCCTTCTCTTTTGGGCCACAAAATCCAGGGCACCCAGGGAATCACCTCACAGTAGGCAGCCCCTGATGTGGACACGTTCGACACACGGGGCCAGCAGGCAGGTACCACTTTTCCACTTACGCTAGGATATCAGTAGGCAAGGCGCCCTTCCTCAGCATCTATGGCCCCTCTGTGTATGTGTTCATTTGGAAAAATCTCTTCCTTCTACCCCTGAGACACATCACAAGTATGAGGGGCCTGAGAGAGAGCCTAGAGATGGAACGGGGGAGGCTTCTGGCTGTACTGCTTCCCCGTGGGTAGAGAAGAGCAGGTAGTCTCTCTGGAAGGTCTTAGCTTCTGTTGACTGACATGGACAATACAGTAGGGGCGGACCCTGGCCAGGTGGAGCTTGTGGGCAGATGCAACCCCTCCGGCGACGAATAATTCCGCTGCTGCTTTGTATGGTGAAAACCTCCCCCCGCCAAGTGGGATGGGTAGAGAACACTGACCCACACCCGCCAGGGGCCTCTCCTGGGACTAAAGATCCCAACATGGTCTCAACGTCATCACCCTCTCAGCACACACCTTTCCTGCACACGTAATCCTGCCTTTCTCCGTCAGGGCCCTCTCCTACCAGGAGAAAAAGCAAGCCGCTCAAAAAGGCCGATGCCCGGGAACTCGAGGAAACACTGCCATTTTCCAAATTTTGGCTGTCTACATGTCCCCGCCTCCGCTGCAAGGCCGCGTATGTGGCCGGGCTCCGAAGGCAAGGCCGAAATCCTGGCAGCCTGGGCCCCAGCAGTCCCATGGTTTATGGACGTGGGGACACGGATGACCTGTTCGCCACATACAGGAGGGACCCTTGGGCCCTTCACTGGCTCGCCATTCAGCTCCACGACGTCCACTACCGGCCCTGGCCTTTGCTTTGGCTGGTGCCCCACGGAACGTGTGCTCCGGAGCCATGTTTCTCCGCCCATCACTATCATTCTGCCACCAGGCGATATGTGAGTGTGGGAGTCACCATTTGTCACTGGCAGCAGTGTCACGAGGCAGTAGACTTCCAGGTACCCGCTGACCTAGGCTGCCTTCTGCCCCAGGCAAGGTCCCGAATCCTTTATCCCAGATGCTGACACCCGGGCACTGGCGGACATTCATTTGGAGCAACACAGAGGTCTGAGTGAGGGTCAGCGGGCCAGGTAGGTGAAGTCAAGGCCAGGTGGGCGGGGCTAAGACTCCTTTGCCATCACCATAGAGACAGTCCCCCCCCGCAAGAGTGGCCGGAGCTTGTGATGGGCCTGCTGACAAGACTTGAGCCAATGGCAGAGATCCGGCCCGCCAGGCAGATGACACAGGGCCCTCCATTCTGACTGATGACAACTAGTGGCCACAGGATTTGAGCACACCCTGGGAAAGGCTACGCAGGCACAAGGGAGCCCCTGGTGCGGACTGCTTCAGGGCATTGGCACAGCAGGCCAGGTACCTCTTTCCCACTTTCCTCAGGATATCACTACGCAAGGCATCCCCACTCAGCATCTCTTGCCTCTCTCTGTCTCTCTCTGGATGTGTTCGTTCTCTGAAATCTCTTCCTTCTCCCCCTTGTCACTTCACACCTTGGAGTGCCTGACAGAGGGCCTAGAGACGAAAGAGCAAAGGGGGAAGGCCTCTGGCTCTACTGGTTGCCCATGGGCAGAGAAGATCTGCTAGTCTATCTGGAAGGTCTAGAGAGTAGCCATTGATTGGGGAGCTACATCACGGGCGGACCTGGCCAGGTGAAGCTTGCTGACATGCAGCAGCCTCTCCGGAGACTACTAATTCCGCGGAGAACATTCTATGCAAATACCCGGCTGAGTGCCATGGGCAGAAAACATTGACACATACCTGCCAGGGGTCTATCCTGGGTCTCAAGAGTCCACCCTGGTCTCCAGCCACTCATCATCTCAGCACACACTTTGCCTGCACACATGGAATCCGCCTCTCTCCACGAATGCCTTCTCCTGCTAGGAAACACACGATGGCACTCAGCCAAAGGAGAGCACAGGCAAAGTCAACTGAAGCCCGCATTTTCAAGATTTTGCCCTCTGCTGCTCCACAGCCTCCGCTGGCACAGTGCATGTGTGTCACTTCTCCGAAGACAAGGCCGCAATCCGGGCGTCCAGGGCCCCAGCAGTCCAGAGTCTGCGCATGGCGGCATATGGATCACCTCTTTGCCACGTACAGGAGGGAGGCCTGGGCCCTACACTGGCTCCGCTAGAGCTCCACGATCTCAGCTATTTTCCCTGACCTTTGGCCCGTGCCCTCGTGTCTGTGTCATCCCTACTTACACTTCTTCTCCGACCACTCTGAATCCGCCACCTGCGGATACATGAGCATGAAAATCAACATCTGTCACTGCCTACAGTGTCACAGGTCACTAGGTGTCTAGGCTCAGGCTGACCTTGGCTGTCTTCTGCCCAGGCAAGGAGCCTAATCCTTCAAAGGCAACGAGGACATGTGGTCATTGGCCGACATTCATTCTTTCATCCACACAGCGGTCTAGATGAGGCTAAAGAGGCCAGGTAGGCCAGGTGACGGCTGAGTGCGGGGCCTAAGGCTTCTTTCCCAATCACCATGGAGACAGCCACCGCAAGGCTGGCCGGAACTTCTGACGGGGACGGGTCACAAACACCGAGCCAATAGGAGAGGTCCAGCCTAAGCGGCCACTTCCGCAGTGCCCTCCATTTTACCCATGGACACACGACGGCCCCTTCTCTTTTGGGCCACAAAATCCAGGGCACCCAGGGAATCACCTCACAGTAGGCAGCCCCTGATGTGGACACGTTCGACACACGGGGCCAGCAGGCAGGTACCACTTTTCCACTTACGCTAGGATATCAGTAGGCAAGGCGCCCTTCCTCAGCATCTATGGCCCCTCTGTGTATGTGTTCATTTGGAAAAATCTCTTCCTTCTACCCCTGAGACACATCACAAGTATGAGGGGCCTGAGAGAGAGCCTAGAGATGGAACGGGGGAGGCTTCTGGCTGTACTGCTTCCCCGTGGGTAGAGAAGAGCAGGTAGTCTCTCTGGAAGGTCTTAGCTTCTGTTGACTGACATGGACAATACAGTAGGGGCGGACCCTGGCCAGGTGGAGCTTGTGGGCAGATGCAACCCCTCCGGCGACGAATAATTCCGCTGCTGCTTTGTATGGTGAAACCTCCCCCCGCCAAGTGGGATGGGTAGACAACACTGACCCACACCCGCCAGGGGCCTCTCCTGGGACTAAAGATCCCAACATGGTCTCAACGTCGTCACCCTCTCAGCACACACCTTTCCTGCACACGTAATCCTGCCTTTCTCCGTCAGGGCCCTCTCCTACCAGGAGAAAAAGCAAGCCGCTCTAAAAGGCCGATGCCCGGGAACTCGAGGAAACACTGCCATTTTCCAAATTTTGGCTGTCTACATGTCCCCGCCTCCGCTGCAAGGCCGCGTATGTGGCCGGGCTCCGAAGGCAAGGCCGAAATCCTGGCAGCCTGGGCCCCAGCAGTCCCATGGTTTATGGACGTGGGGACACGGATGACCTGTTCGCCACATACAGGAGGGACCCTTGGGCCCTTCACTGGCTCGCCATTCAGCTCCACGACGTCCACTACCGGCCCTGGCCTTTGCTTTGGCTGGTGCCCCACGGAACGTGTGCTCCGGAGCCATGTTTCTCCGCCCATCACTATCATTCTGCCACCAGGCGATATGTGAGTGTGGGAGTCACCATTTGTCACTGGCAGCAGTGTCACCAGGCAGTAGACTTCCAGGTACCCGCTGACCTAGGCTGCCTTCTGCCCCAGGCAAGGTCCCGAATCCTTTATCCCAGATGCTGACACCCGGGCACTGGCGGACATTCATTTGGAGCAACACAGAGGTCTGAGTGAGGGTCAGCGGGCCAGGTAGGTGAAGTCAAGGCCAGGTGGGCGGGGCTAAGACTCCTTTGCCATCACCATAGAGACAGTCCCCCCCCGCAAGAGTGGGCGGAGCTTGTGATGGGCCTGCTGACAAGACTTGAGCCAATGGCAGAGATCCGGCCCGCCAGGCAGATGACACAGGGCCCTCCAGTGTGACCTATGACACCTAGTGGCCACAGGATTTGAGCACACCCTGGGAAAGGCTACGCAGGCACAAGGGAGCCCCTGGTGCGGACTGTTTCAGGGCATTGGCACAGCAGGCCAGGTACCTCTTTCCCACTTTCCTCAGGATATCACTACGCAAGGCATCCCCACTCAGCATCTCTTGCCTCTCTCTGTCTCTCTCTGGATGTGTTCGTTCTCTGAAATCTCTTCCTTCTCCCCCTTGTCACTTCACACCTTGGAGTGCCTGACAGAGGGCCTAGAGACGAAAGAGCAAAGGGGGAAGGCCTCTGGCTCTACTGGTTGCCCATGGGCAGAGAAGATCTGCTAGTCTATCTGGAAGGTCTAGAGAGTAGCCATTGATTGGGGAGCTACATCACGGGCGGACCTGGCCAGGTGAAGCTTGCTGACATGCAGCAGCCTCTCCGGAGACTACTAATTCCGCGGAGAACATTCTATGCAAATACCCGGCTGAGTGCCATGGGCAGAAAACATTGACACATACCTGCCAGGGGTCTATCCTGGGTCTCAAGAGTCCACCCTGGTCTCCAGCCACTCATCATCTCAGCACACACTTTGCCTGCACACATGGAATCCGCCTCTCTCCACGAATGCCTTCTCCTGCTAGGAAACACACGATGGCACTCAGCCAAAGGAGAGCACAGGCAAAGTCAACTGAAGCCCGCATTTTCAAGATTTTGCCCTCTGCTGGGCCACAGCCTCCGCTGGCACAGTGCATGTGTGTCACTTCTCCGAAGACAAGGCCGCAATCCGGGCGTCCAGGGCCCCAGCAGTCCAGAGTCTGCGCATGGCGGCATATGGATCACCTCTTTGCCACGTACAGGAGGGAGGCCTGGGCCCTACACTGGCTCCGCTAGAGCTCCACGATCTCAGCTATTTTCCCTGACCTTTGGCCCGTGCCCTCGTGTCTGTGTCATCCCTACTTACACTTCTTCTCCGACCACTCTGAATCCGCCACCTGCGGATACATGAGCATGAAAATCAACATCTGTCACTGCCTGCAGTGTCACAGGTCACTAGGTGTCTAGGCTCAGGCTAATACTATCTCTCTATGGCCCAGGCAAGGAGCCTAATCCTTCAAAGGCAACGAGGACATGTGGTCATTGGCCGACATTCATTCTTTCATCCACACAGCGGTCTAGATGAGGCTAAAGAGGCCAGGTAGGCCAGGTGACGGCTGAGTGCGGGGCCTAAGGCTTCTTTCCCAATCACCATGGAGACAGCCACCGCAAGGCTGGCCGGAACTTCTGACGGGGACGGGTCACAAACACCGAGCCAATAGGAGAGGTCCAGCCTAAGCGGCCACTTCCGCAGTGCCCTCCATTTTACCCATGGACACACGACGGCCCCTTCTCTTTTGGGCCACAAAATCCAGGGCACCCAGGGAATCACCTCACAGTAGGCAGCCCCTGATGTGGACACGTTCGACACACGGGGCCAGCAGGCAGGTACCACTTTTCCACTTACGCTAGGATATCAGTAGGCAAGGCGCCCTTCCTCAGCATCTATGGCCCCTCTGTGTATGTGTTCATTCGGAGAAATCTCTTCCTTCTACCCCTGAGACACATCACAAGTATGAGGGGCCTGAGAGAGAGCCTAGAGATGGAACGGGGGAGGCTTCTGGCTGTACTGCTTCCCCGTGGGTAGAGAAGAGCAGGTAGTCTCTCTGGAAGGTCTTAGCTTCTGTTGACTGACATGGACAATACAGTAGGGGCGGACCCTGGCCAGGTGGAGCTTGTGGGCAGATGCAACCCCTCCGGCGACGAATAATTCCGCTGCTGCTTTGTATGGTGAAAACCTCCCCCCGCCAAGTGGGATGGGTAGAGAACACTGACCCACACCCGCCAGGGGCCTCTCCTGGGACTAAAGATCCCAACATGGTCTCAACGTCGTCACCCTCTCAGCACACACCTTTCCTGCACACGTAATCCTGCCTTTCTCCGTCAGGGCCCTCTCCTACCAGGAGAAAAAGCAAGCCGCTCAAAAAGGCCGATGCCAGGGAACTCGAGGAAACACTGCCATTTTCCAAATTTTGGCTGTCTACATGTCCCCGCCTCCGCTGCAAGGCCGCGTATGTGGCCGGGCTCCGAAGGCAAGGCCGAAATCCTGGCAGCCTGGGCCCCAGCAGTCCCATGGTTTATGGACGTGGGGACACGGATGACCTGTTCGCCACATACAGGAGGGACCCTTGGGCCCTTCACTGGCTCGCCATTCAGCTCCACGACGTCCACTACCGGCCCTGGCCTTTGCTTTGGCTGGTGCCCCACGGAACGTGTGCTCCGGAGCCATGTTTCTCCGCCCATCACTATCATTCTGCCACCAGGCGATATGTGAGTGTGGGAGTCACCATTTGTCACTGGCAGCAGTGTCACGAGGCAGTAGACTTCCAGGTACCCGCTGACCTAGGCTGCCTTCTGCCCCAGGCAAGGTCCCGAATCCTTTACCCCAGATGCTGACACCCGGGCACTGGCGGACATTCATTTGGAGCAACACAGAGGTCTGAGTGAGGGTCAGCGGGCCAGGTAGGTGAAGTCAAGGCCAGGTGGGCGGGGCTAAGACTCCTTTGCCATCACCATAGAGACAGTCCCCCCCCGCAAGAGTGGCCGGAGCTTGTGATGGGCCTGCTGACAAGACTTGAGCCAATGGCAGAGATCCGGCCCGCCAGGCAGATGACACAGGGCCCTCCAGTGTGACCTATGACACCTAGTGGCCACAGGATTTGAGCACACCCTGGGAAAGGCTACGCAGGCACAAGGGAGCCCCTGGTGCGGACTGCTTCAGGGCATTGGCACAGCAGGCCAGGTACCTCTTTCCCACTTTCCTCAGGATATCACTACGCAAGGCATCCCCACTCAGCATCTCTTGCCTCTCTCTGTCTCTCTCTGGATGTGTTCGTTCTCTGAAATCTCTTCCTTCTCCCCCTTGTCACTTCACACCTTGGAGTGCCTGACAGAGGGCCTAGAGACGAAAGAGCAAAGGGGGAAGGCCTCTGGCTCTACTGGTTGCCCATGGGCAGAGAAGATCTGCTAGTCTATCTGGAAGGTCTAGAGAGTAGCCATTGATTGGGGAGCTACATCACGGGCGGACCTGGCCAGGTGAAGCTTGCTGACATGCAGCAGCCTCTCCGGAGACTACTAATTCCGCGGAGAACATTCTATGCAAATACCCGGCTGAGTGCCATGGGCAGAAAACATTGACACATACCTGCCAGGGGTCTATCCTGGGTCTCAAGAGTCCACCCTGGTCTCCAGCCACTCATCATCTCAGCACACACTTTGCCTGCACACATGGAATCCGCCTCTCTCCACGAATGCCTTCTCCTGCTAGGAAACACACGATGGCACTCAGCCAAAGGAGAGCACAGGCAAAGTCAACTGAAGCCCGCATTTTCAAGATTTTGCCCTCTGCTGGGCCACAGCCTCCGCTGGCACAGTGCATGTGTGTCACTTCTCCGAAGACAAGGCCGCAATCCGGGCGTCCAGGGCCCCAGCAGTCCAGAGTCTGCGCATGGCGGCATATGGATCACCTCTTTGCCACGTACAGGAGGGAGGCCTGGGCCCTACACTGGCTCCGCTAGAGCTCCACGATCTCAGCTATTTTCCCTGACCTTTGGCCCGTGCCCTCGTGTCTGTGTCATCCCTAGTTACACTTCTTCTCCGACCACTCTGAATCCGCCACCTGCGGATACATGAGCATGAAAATCAACATCTGTCACTGCCTGCAGTGTCACAGGTCACTAGGTGTCTAGGCTCAGGCTGACCTTGGCTGTCTTCTGCCCAGGCAAGGAGCCTAATCCTTCAAAGGCAACGAGGACATGTGGTCATTGGCCGACATTCATTCTTTCATCCACACAGCGGTCTAGATGAGGCTAAAGAGGCCAGGTAGGCCAGGTGACGGCTGAGTGCGGGGCCTAAGGCTTCTTTCCCAATCACCATGGAGACAGCCACCGCAAGGCTGGCCGGAACTTCTGACGGGGACGGGTCACAAACACCGAGCCAATAGGAGAGGTCCAGCCTAAGCGGCCACTTCTGCAGTGCCCTCCATTTTACCCATGGACACACGACGGCCCCTTCTCTTTTGGGCCACAAAATCCAGGGCACCCAGGGAATCACCTCACAGTAGGCAGCCCCTGATGTGGACACGTTCGACACACGGGGCCAGCAGGCAGGTACCACTTTTCCACTTACGCTAGGATATCAGTAGGCAAGGCGCCCTTCCTCAGCATCTATGGCCCCTCTGTGTATGTGTTCATTCGGAGAAATCTCTTCCTTCTACCCCTGAGACACATCACAAGTATGAGGGGCCTGAGAGAGAGCCTAGAGATGGAACGGGGGAGGCTTCTGGCTGTACTGCTTCCCCGTGGGTAGAGAAGAGCAGGTAGTCTCTCTGGAAGGTCTTAGCTTCTGTTGACTGACATGGACAATACAGTAGGGGCGGACCCTGGCCAGGTGGAGCTTGTGGGCAGATGCAACCCCTCCGGCGACGAATAATTCCGCTGCTGCTTTGTATGGTGAAAACCTCCCCCCGCCAAGTGGGATGGGTAGAGAACACTGACCCACACCCGCCAGGGGCCTCTCCTGGGACTAAAGATCCCAACATGGTCTCAACGTCGTCACCCTCTCAGCACACACCTTTCCTGCACACGTAATCCTGCCTTTCTCCGTCAGGGCCCTCTCCTACCAGGAGAAAAAGCAAGCCGCTCTAAAAGGCCGATGCCCGGGAACTCGAGGAAACACTGCCATTTTCCAAATTTTGGCTGTCTACATGTCCCCGCCTCCGCTGCAAGGCCGCGTATGTGGCCGGGCTCCGAAGGCAAGGCCGAAATCCTGGCAGCCTGGGCCCCAGCAGTCCCATGGTTTATGGACGTGGGGACACGGATGACCTGTTCGCCACATACAGGAAGGACCCTTGGGCCCTTCACTGGCTCGCCATTCAGCTCCACGACGTCCACTACCGGCCCTGGCCTTTGCTTTGGCTGGTGCCCCACGGAACGTGTGCTCCGGAGCCATGTTTCTCCGCCCATCACTATCATTCTGCCACCAGGCGATATGTGAGTGTGGGAGTCACCATTTGTCACTGGCAGCAGTGTCACGAGGCAGTAGACTTCCAGGTACCCGCTGACCTAGGCTGCCTTCTGCCCCAGGCAAGGTCCCGAATCCTTTATCCCAGATGCTGACACCCGGGCACTGGCGGACATTCATTTGGAGCAACACAGAGGTCTGAGTGAGGGTCAGCGGGCCAGGTAGGTGAAGTCAAGGCCAGGTGGGCGGGGCTAAGACTCCTTTGCCATCACCATAGAGACAGTCCCCCCCCGCAAGAGTGGCCGGAGCTTGTGATGGGCCTGCTGACAAGACTTGAGCCAATGGCAGAGATCCGGCCCGCCAGGCAGATGACACAGGGCCCTCCAGTGTGACCTATGACACCTAGTGGCCACAGGATTTGAGCACACCCTGGGAAAGGCTACGCAGGCACAAGGGAGCCCCTGGTGCGGACTGCTTCAGGGCATTGGCACAGCAGGCCAGGTACCTCTTTCCCACTTTCCTCAGGATATCACTACGCAAGGCATCCCCACTCAGCATCTCTTGCCTCTCTCTGTCTCTCTCTGGATGTGTTCGTTCTCTGAAATCTCTTCCTTCTCCCCCTTGTCACTTCACACCTTGGAGTGCCTGACAGAGGGCCTAGAGACGAAAGAGCAAAGGGGGAAGGCCTCTGGCTCTACTGGTTGCCCATGGGCAGAGAAGATCTGCTAGTCTATCTGGAAGGTCTAGAGAGTAGCCATTGATTGGGGAGCTACATCACGGGCGGACCTGGCCAGGTGAAGCTTGCTGACATGCAGCAGCCTCTCCGGAGACTACTAATTCCGCGGAGAACATTCTATGCAAATACCCGGCTGAGTGCCATGGGCAGAAAACATTGACACATACCTGCCAGGGGTCTATCCTGGGTCTCAAGAGTCCACCCTGGTCTCCAGCCACTCATCATCTCAGCACACACTTTGCCTGCACACATGGAATCCGCCTCTCTCCACGAATGCCTTCTCCTGCTAGGAAACACACGATGGCACTCAGCCAAAGGAGAGCACAGGCAAAGTCAACTGAAGCCCGCATTTTCAAGATTTTGCCCTCTGCTGGGCCACAGCCTCCGCTGGCACAGTGCATGTGTGTCACTTCTCCGAAGACAAGGCCGCAATCCGGGCGTCCAGGGCCCCAGCAGTCCAGAGTCTGCGCATGGCGGCATATGGATCACCTCTTTGCCACGTACAGGAGGGAGGCCTGGGCCCTACACTGGCTCCGCTAGAGCTCCACGATCTCAGCTATTTTCCCTGACCTTTGGCCCGTGCCCTCGTGTCTGTGTCATCCCTACTTACACTTCTTCTCCGACCACTCTGAATCCGCCACCTGCGGATACATGAGCATGAAAATCAACATCTGTCACTGCCTGCAGTGTCACAGGTCACTAGGTGTCTAGGCTCAGGCTGACCTTGGCTGTCTTCTGCCCAGGCAAGGAGCCTAATCCTTCAAAGGCAACGAGGACATGTGGTCATTGGCCGACATTCATTCTTTCATCCACACAGCGGTCTAGATGAGGCTAAAGAGGCCAGGTAGGCCAGGTGACGGCTGAGTGCGGGGCCTAAGGCTTCTTTCCCAATCACCATGGAGACAGCCACCGCAAGGCTGGCCGGAACTTCTGACGGGGACGGGTCACAAACACCGAGCCAATAGGAGAGGTCCAGCCTAAGCGGCCACTTCCGCAGTGCCCTCCATTTTACCCATGGACACACGACGGCCCCTTCTCTTTTGGGCCACAAAATCCAGGGCACCCAGGGAATCACCTCACAGTAGGCAGCCCCTGATGTGGACACGTTCGACACACGGGGCCAGCAGGCAGGTACCACTTTTCCACTTACGCTAGGATATCAGTAGGCAAGGCGCCCTTCCTCAGCATCTATGGCCCCTCTGTGTATGTGTTCATTCGGAGAAATCTCTTCCTTCTACCCCTGAGACACATCACAAGTATGAGGGGCCTGAGAGAGAGCCTAGAGATGGAACGGGGGAGGCTTCTGGCTGTACTGCTTCCCCGTGGGTAGAGAAGAGCAGGTAGTCTCTCTGGAAGGTCTTAGCTTCTGTTGACTGACATGGACAATACAGTAGGGGCGGACCCTGGCCAGGTGGAGCTTGTGGGCAGATGCAACCCCTCCGGCGACGAATAATTCCGCTGCTGCTTTGTATGGTGAAAACCTCCCCCCGCCAAGTGGGATGGGTAGAGAACACTGACCCACACCCGCCAGGGGCCTCTCCTGGGACTAAAGATCCCAACATGGTCTCAACGTCGTCACCCTCTCAGCACACACCTTTCCTGCACACGTAATCCTGCCTTTCTCCGTCAGGGCCCTCTCCTACCAGGAGAAAAAGCAAGCCGCTCTAAAAGGCCGATGCCCGGGAACTCGAGGAAACACTGCCATTTTCCAAATTTTGGCTGTCTACATGTCCCCGCCTCCGCTGCAAGGCCGCGTATGTGGCCGGGCTCCGAAGGCAAGGCCGAAATCCTGGCAGCCTGGGCCCCAGCAGTCCCATGGTTTATGGACGTGGGGACACGGATGACCTGTTCGCCACATACAGGAGGGACCCTTGGGCCCTTCACTGGCTCGCCATTCAGCTCCACGACGTCCACTACCGGCCCTGGCCTTTGCTTTGGCTGGTGCCCCACGGAACGTGTGCTCCGGAGCCATGTTTCTCCGCCCATCACTATCATTCTGCCACCAGGCGATATGTGAGTGTGGGAGTCACCATTTGTCACTGGCAGCAGTGTCACGAGGCAGTAGACTTCCAGGTACCCGCTGACCTAGGCTGCCTTCTGCCCCAGGCAAGGTCCCGAATCCTTTACCCCAGATGCTGACACCCGGGCACTGGCGGACATTCATTTGGAGCAACACAGAGGTCTGAGTGAGGGTCAGCGGGCCAGGTAGGTGAAGTCAAGGCCAGGTGGGCGGGGCTAAGACTCCTTTGCCATCACCATAGAGACAGTCCCCCCCCGCAAGAGTGGCCGGAGCTTGTGATGGGCCTGCTGACAAGACTTGAGCCAATGGCAGAGATCCGGCCCGCCAGGCAGATGACACAGGGCCCTCCAGTGTGACCTATGACACCTAGTGGCCACAGGATTTGAGCACACCCTGGGAAAGGCTACGCAGGCACAAGGGAGCCCCTGGTGCGGACTGCTTCAGGGCATTGGCACAGCAGGCCAGGTACCTCTTTCCCACTTTCCTCAGGATATCACTACGCAAGGCATCCCCACTCAGCATCTCTTGCCTCTCTCTGTCTCTCTCTGGATGTGTTCGTTCTCTGAAATCTCTTCCTTCTCCCCCTTGTCACTTCACACCTTGGAGTGCCTGACAGAGGGCCTAGAGACGAAAGAGCAAAGGGGGAAGGCCTCTGGCTCTACTGGTTGCCCATGGGCAGAGAAGATCTGCTAGTCTATCTGGAAGGTCTAGAGAGTAGCCATTGATTGGGGAGCTACATCACGGGCGGACCTGGCCAGGTGAAGCTTGCTGACATGCAGCAGCCTCTCCGGAGACTACTAATTCCGCGGAGAACATTCTATGCAAATACCCGGCTGAGTGCCATGGGCAGAAAACATTGACACATACCTGCCAGGGGTCTATCCTGGGTCTCAAGAGTCCACCCTGGTCTCCAGCCACTCATCATCTCAGCACACACTTTGCCTGCACACATGGAATCCGCCTCTCTCCACGAATGCCTTCTCCTGCTAGGAAACACACGATGGCACTCAGCCAAAGGAGAGCACAGGCAAAGTCAACTGAAGCCCGCATTTTCAAGATTTTGCCCTCTGCTGGGCCACAGCCTCCGCTGGCACAGTGCATGTGTGTCACTTCTCCGAAGACAAGGCCGCAATCCGGGCGTCCAGGGCCCCAGCAGTCCAGAGTCTGCGCATGGCGGCATATGGATCACCTCTTTGCCACGTACAGGAGGGAGGCCTGGGCCCTACACTGGCTCCGCTAGAGCTCCACGATCTCAGCTATTTTCCCTGACCTTTGGCCCGTGCCCTCGTGTCTGTGTCATCCCTAGTTACACTTCTTCTCCGACCACTCTGAATCCGCCACCTGCGGATACATGAGCATGAAAATCAACATCTGTCACTGCCTGCAGTGTCACAGGTCACTAGGTGTCTAGGCTCAGGCTGACCTTGGCTGTCTTCTGCCCAGGCAAGGAGCCTAATCCTTCAAAGGCAACGAGGACATGTGGTCATTGGCCGACATTCATTCTTTCATCCACACAGCGGTCTAGATGAGGCTAAAGAGGCCAGGTAGGCCAGGTGACGGCTGAGTGCGGGGCCTAAGGCTTCTTTCCCAATCACCATGGAGACAGCCACCGCAAGGCTGGCCGGAACTTCTGACGGGGACGGGTCACAAACACCGAGCCAATAGGAGAGGTCCAGCCTAAGCGGCCACTTCTGCAGTGCCCTCCATTTTACCCATGGACACACGACGGCCCCTTCTCTTTTGGGCCACAAAATCCAGGGCACCCAGGGAATCACCTCACAGTAGGCAGCCCCTGATGTGGACACGTTCGACACACGGGGCCAGCAGGCAGGTACCACTTTTCCACTTACGCTAGGATATCAGTAGGCAAGGCGCCCTTCCTCAGCATCTATGGCCCCTCTGTGTATGTGTTCATTCGGAGAAATCTCTTCCTTCTACCCCTGAGACACATCACAAGTATGAGGGGCCTGAGAGAGAGCCTAGAGATGGAACGGGGGAGGCTTCTGGCTGTACTGCTTCCCCGTGGGTAGAGAAGAGCAGGTAGTCTCTCTGGAAGGTCTTAGCTTCTGTTGACTGACATGGACAATACAGTAGGGGCGGACCCTGGCCAGGTGGAGCTTGTGGGCAGATGCAACCCCTCCGGCGACGAATAATTCCGCTGCTGCTTTGTATGGTGAAAACCTCCCCCCGCCAAGTGGGATGGGTAGAGAACACTGACCCACACCCGCCAGGGGCCTCTCCTGGGACTAAAGATCCCAACATGGTCTCAACGTCGTCACCCTCTCAGCACACACCTTTCCTGCACACGTAATCCTGCCTTTCTCCGTCAGGGCCCTCTCCTACCAGGAGAAAAAGCAAGCCGCTCTAAAAGGCCGATGCCCGGGAACTCGAGGAAACACTGCCATTTTCCAAATTTTGGCTGTCTACATGTCCCCGCCTCCGCTGCAAGGCCGCGTATGTGGCCGGGCTCCGAAGGCAAGGCCGAAATCCTGGCAGCCTGGGCCCCAGCAGTCCCATGGTTTATGGACGTGGGGACACGGATGACCTGTTCGCCACATACAGGAAGGACCCTTGGGCCCTTCACTGGCTCGCCATTCAGCTCCACGACGTCCACTACCGGCCCTGGCCTTTGCTTTGGCTGGTGCCCCACGGAACGTGTGCTCCGGAGCCATGTTTCTCCGCCCATCACTATCATTCTGCCACCAGGCGATATGTGAGTGTGGGAGTCACCATTTGTCACTGGCAGCAGTGTCACGAGGCAGTAGACTTCCAGGTACCCGCTGACCTAGGCTGCCTTCTGCCCCAGGCAAGGTCCCGAATCCTTTATCCCAGATGCTGACACCCGGGCACTGGCGGACATTCATTTGGAGCAACACAGAGGTCTGAGTGAGGGTCAGCGGGCCAGGTAGGTGAAGTCAAGGCCAGGTGGGCGGGGCTAAGACTCCTTTGCCATCACCATAGAGACAGTCCCCCCCCGCAAGAGTGGCCGGAGCTTGTGATGGGCCTGCTGACAAGACTTGAGCCAATGGCAGAGATCCGGCCCGCCAGGCAGATGACACAGGGCCCTCCAGTGTGACCTATGACACCTAGTGGCCACAGGATTTGAGCACACCCTGGGAAAGGCTACGCAGGCACAAGGGAGCCCCTGGTGCGGACTGCTTCAGGGCATTGGCACAGCAGGCCAGGTACCTCTTTCCCACTTTCCTCAGGATATCACTACGCAAGGCATCCCCACTCAGCATCTCTTGCCTCTCTCTGTCTCTCTCTGGATGTGTTCGTTCTCTGAAATCTCTTCCTTCTCCCCCTTGTCACTTCACACCTTGGAGTGCCTGACAGAGGGCCTAGAGACGAAAGAGCAAAGGGGGAAGGCCTCTGGCTCTACTGGTTGCCCATGGGCAGAGAAGATCTGCTAGTCTATCTGGAAGGTCTAGAGAGTAGCCATTGATTGGGGAGCTACATCACGGGCGGACCTGGCCAGGTGAAGCTTGCTGACATGCAGCAGCCTCTCCGGAGACTACTAATTCCGCGGAGAACATTCTATGCAAATACCCGGCTGAGTGCCATGGGCAGAAAACATTGACACATACCTGCCAGGGGTCTATCCTGGGTCTCAAGAGTCCACCCTGGTCTCCAGCCACTCATCATCTCAGCACACACTTTGCCTGCACACATGGAATCCGCCTCTCTCCACGAATGCCTTCTCCTGCTAGGAAACACACGATGGCACTCAGCCAAAGGAGAGCACAGGCAAAGTCAACTGAAGCCCGCATTTTCAAGATTTTGCCCTCTGCTGGGCCACAGCCTCCGCTGGCACAGTGCATGTGTGTCACTTCTCCGAAGACAAGGCCGCAATCCGGGCGTCCAGGGCCCCAGCAGTCCAGAGTCTGCGCATGGCGGCATATGGATCACCTCTTTGCCACGTACAGGAGGGAGGCCTGGGCCCTACACTGGCTCCGCTAGAGCTCCACGATCTCAGCTATTTTCCCTGACCTTTGGCCCGTGCCCTCGTGTCTGTGTCATCCCTACTTACACTTCTTCTCCGACCACTCTGAATCCGCCACCTGCGGATACATGAGCATGAAAATCAACATCTGTCACTGCCTGCAGTGTCACAGGTCACTAGGTGTCTAGGCTCAGGCTGACCTTGGCTGTCTTCTGCCCAGGCAAGGAGCCTAATCCTTCAAAGGCAACGAGGACATGTGGTCATTGGCCGACATTCATTCTTTCATCCACACAGCGGTCTAGATGAGGCTAAAGAGGCCAGGTAGGCCAGGTGACGGCTGAGTGCGGGGCCTAAGGCTTCTTTCCCAATCACCATGGAGACAGCCACCGCAAGGCTGGCCGGAACTTCTGACGGGGACGGGTCACAAACACCGAGCCAATAGGAGAGGTCCAGCCTAAGCGGCCACTTCCGCAGTGCCCTCCATTTTACCCATGGACACACGACGGCCCCTTCTCTTTTGGGCCACAAAATCCAGGGCACCCAGGGAATCACCTCACAGTAGGCAGCCCCTGATGTGGACACGTTCGACACACGGGGCCAGCAGGCAGGTACCACTTTTCCACTTACGCTAGGATATCAGTAGGCAAGGCGCCCTTCCTCAGCATCTATGGCCCCTCTGTGTATGTGTTCATTCGGAGAAATCTCTTCCTTCTACCCCTGAGACACATCACAAGTATGAGGGGCCTGAGAGAGAGCCTAGAGATGGAACGGGGGAGGCTTCTGGCTGTACTGCTTCCCCGTGGGTAGAGAAGAGCAGGTAGTCTCTCTGGAAGGTCTTAGCTTCTGTTGACTGACATGGACAATACAGTAGGGGCGGACCCTGGCCAGGTGGAGCTTGTGGGCAGATGCAACCCCTCCGGCGACGAATAATTCCGCTGCTGCTTTGTATGGTGAAAACCTCCCCCCGCCAAGTGGGATGGGTAGAGAACACTGACCCACACCCGCCAGGGGCCTCTCCTGGGACTAAAGATCCCAACATGGTCTCAACGTCGTCACCCTCTCAGCACACACCTTTCCTGCACACGTAATCCTGCCTTTCTCCGTCAGGGCCCTCTCCTACCAGGAGAAAAAGCAAGCCGCTCTAAAAGGCCGATGCCCGGGAACTCGAGGAAACACTGCCATTTTCCAAATTTTGGCTGTCTACATGTCCCCGCCTCCGCTGCAAGGCCGCGTATGTGGCCGGGCTCCGAAGGCAAGGCCGAAATCCTGGCAGCCTGGGCCCCAGCAGTCCCATGGTTTATGGACGTGGGGACACGGATGACCTGTTCGCCACATACAGGAAGGACCCTTGGGCCCTTCACTGGCTCGCCATTCAGCTCCACGACGTCCACTACCGGCCCTGGCCTTTGCTTTGGCTGGTGCCCCACGGAACGTGTGCTCCGGAGCCATGTTTCTCCGCCCATCACTATCATTCTGCCACCAGGCGATATGTGAGTGTGGGAGTCACCATTTGTCACTGGCAGCAGTGTCACGAGGCAGTAGACTTCCAGGTACCCGCTGACCTAGGCTGCCTTCTGCCCCAGGCAAGGTCCCGAATCCTTTATCCCAGATGCTGACACCCGGGCACTGGCGGACATTCATTTGGAGCAACACAGAGGTCTGAGTGAGGGTCAGCGGGCCAGGTAGGTGAAGTCAAGGCCAGGTGGGCGGGGCTAAGACTCCTTTGCCATCACCATAGAGACAGTCCCCCCCCGCAAGAGTGGCCGGAGCTTGTGATGGGCCTGCTGACAAGACTTGAGCCAATGGCAGAGATCCGGCCCGCCAGGCAGATGACACAGGGCCCTCCAGTGTGACCTATGACACCTAGTGGCCACAGGATTTGAGCACACCCTGGGAAAGGCTACGCAGGCACAAGGGAGCCCCTGGTGCGGACTGCTTCAGGGCATTGGCACAGCAGGCCAGGTACCTCTTTCCCACTTTCCTCAGGATATCACTACGCAAGGCATCCCCACTCAGCATCTCTTGCCTCTCTCTGTCTCTCTCTGGATGTGTTCGTTCTCTGAAATCTCTTCCTTCTCCCCCTTGTCACTTCACACCTTGGAGTGCCTGACAGAGGGCCTAGAGACGAAAGAGCAAAGGGGGAAGGCCTCTGGCTCTACTGGTTGCCCATGGGCAGAGAAGATCTGCTAGTCTATCTGGAAGGTCTAGAGAGTAGCCATTGATTGGGGAGCTACATCACGGGCGGACCTGGCCAGGTGAAGCTTGCTGACATGCAGCAGCCTCTCCGGAGACTACTAATTCCGCGGAGAACATTCTATGCAAATACCCGGCTGAGTGCCATGGGCAGAAAACATTGACACATACCTGCCAGGGGTCTATCCTGGGTCTCAAGAGTCCACCCTGGTCTCCAGCCACTCATCATCTCAGCACACACTTTGCCTGCACACATGGAATCCGCCTCTCTCCACGAATGCCTTCTCCTGCTAGGAAACACACGATGGCACTCAGCCAAAGGAGAGCACAGGCAAAGTCAACTGAAGCCCGCATTTTCAAGATTTTGCCCTCTGCTGGGCCACAGCCTCCGCTGGCACAGTGCATGTGTGTCACTTCTCCGAAGACAAGGCCGCAATCCGGGCGTCCAGGGCCCCAGCAGTCCAGAGTCTGCGCATGGCGGCATATGGATCACCTCTTTGCCACGTACAGGAGGGAGGCCTGGGCCCTACACTGGCTCCGCTAGAGCTCCACGATCTCAGCTATTTTCCCTGACCTTTGGCCCGTGCCCTCGTGTCTGTGTCATCCCTACTTACACTTCTTCTCCGACCACTCTGAATCCGCCACCTGCGGATACATGAGCATGAAAATCAACATCTGTCACTGCCTGCAGTGTCACAGGTCACTAGGTGTCTAGGCTCAGGCTGACCTTGGCTGTCTTCTGCCCAGGCAAGGAGCCTAATCCTTCAAAGGCAACGAGGACATGTGGTCATTGGCCGACATTCATTCTTTCATCCACACAGCGGTCTAGATGAGGCTAAAGAGGCCAGGTAGGCCAGGTGACGGCTGAGTGCGGGGCCTAAGGCTTCTTTCCCAATCACCATGGAGACAGCCACCGCAAGGCTGGCCGGAACTTCTGACGGGGACGGGTCACAAACACCGAGCCAATAGGAGAGGTCCAGCCTAAGCGGCCACTTCCGCAGTGCCCTCCATTTTACCCATGGACACACGACGGCCCCTTCTCTTTTGGGCCACAAAATCCAGGGCACCCAGGGAATCACCTCACAGTAGGCAGCCCCTGATGTGGACACGTTCGACACACGGGGCCAGCAGGCAGGTACCACTTTTCCACTTACGCTAGGATATCAGTAGGCAAGGCGCCCTTCCTCAGCATCTATGGCCCCTCTGTGTATGTGTTCATTCGGAGAAATCTCTTCCTTCTACCCCTGAGACACATCACAAGTATGAGGGGCCTGAGAGAGAGCCTAGAGATGGAACGGGGGAGGCTTCTGGCTGTACTGCTTCCCCGTGGGTAGAGAAGAGCAGGTAGTCTCTCTGGAAGGTCTTAGCTTCTGTTGACTGACATGGACAATACAGTAGGGGCGGACCCTGGCCAGGTGGAGCTTGTGGGCAGATGCAACCCCTCCGGCGACGAATAATTCCGCTGCTGCTTTGTATGGTGAAAACCTCCCCCCGCCAAGTGGGATGGGTAGAGAACACTGACCCACACCCGCCAGGGGCCTCTCCTGGGACTAAAGATCCCAACATGGTCTCAACGTCGTCACCCTCTCAGCACACACCTTTCCTGCACACGTAATCCTGCCTTTCTCCGTCAGGGCCCTCTCCTACCAGGAAAAAAAGCAAGCCGCTCTAAAAGGCCGATGCCCGGGAACTCGAGGAAACACTGCCATTTTCCAAATTTTGGCTGTCTACATGTCCCCGCCTCCGCTGCAAGGCCGCGTATGTGGCCGGGCTCCGAAGGCAAGGCCGAAATCCTGGCAGCCTGGGCCCCAGCAGTCCCATGGTTTATGGACGTGGGGACACGGATGACCTGTTCGCCACATACAGGAGGGACCCTTGGGCCCTTCACTGGCTCGCCATTCAGCTCCACGACGTCCACTACCGGCCCTGGCCTTTGCTTTGGCTGGTGCCCCACGGAACGTGTGCTCCGGAGCCATGTTTCTCCGCCCATCACTATCATTCTGCCACCAGGCGATATGTGAGTGTGGGAGTCACCATTTGTCACTGGCAGCAGTGTCACGAGGCAGTAGACTTCCAGGTACCCGCTGACCTAGGCTGCCTTCTGCCCCAGGCAAGGTCCCGAATCCTTTATCCCAGATGCTGACACCCGGGCACTGGCGGACATTCATTTGGAGCAACACAGAGGTCTGAGTGAGGGTCAGCGGGCCAGGTAGGTGAAGTCAAGGCCAGGTGGGCGGGGCTAAGACTCCTTTGCCATCACCATAGAGACAGTCCCCCCCCGCAAGAGTGGCCGGAGCTTGTGATGGGCCTGCTGACAAGACTTGAGCCAATGGCAGAGATCCGGCCCGCCAGGCAGATGACACAGGGCCCTCCAGTGTGACCTATGACACCTAGTGGCCACAGGATTTGAGCACACCCTGGGAAAGGCTACGCAGGCACAAGGGAGCCCCTGGTGCGGACTGTTTCAGGGCATTGGCACAGCAGGCCAGGTACCTCTTTCCCACTTTCCTCAGGATATCACTACGCAAGGCATCCCCACTCAGCATCTCTTGCCTCTCTCTGTCTCTCTCTGGATGTGTTCGTTCTCTGAAATCTCTTCCTTCTCCCCCTTGTCACTTCACACCTTGGAGTGCCTGACAGAGGGCCTAGAGATGAAAGAGCAAAGGGGGAAGGCCCCTGGCTCTACTGGTTGCCCATGGGCAGAGAAGATCTGCTAGTCTATCTGGAAGGTCTAGAGAGTAGCCATTGATTGGGGAGCTACATCACGGGCGGACCTGGCCAGGTGAAGCTTGCTGACATGCAGCAGCCTCTCCGGAGACTACTAATTCCGCGGAGAACATTCTATGCAAATACCCGGCTGAGTGCCATGGGCAGAAAACATTGACACATACCTGCCAGGGGTCTATCCTGGGTCTCAAGAGTCCACCCTGGTCTCCGGCCACTCATCATCTCAGCACACACTTTGCCTGCACACATGGAATCCGCCTCTCTCCACGAATGCCTTCTCCTGCTAGGAAACACACGATGGCACTCAGCCAAAGGAGAGCACAGGCAAAGTCAACTGAAGCCCGCATTTTCAAGATTTTGCCCTCTGCTGGGCCACAGCCTCCGCTGGCACAGTGCATGTGTGTCACTTCTCCGAAGACAAGGCCGCAATCCGGGCGTCCAGGGCCCCAGCAGTCCAGAGTCTGCGCATGGCGGCATATGGATCACCTCTTTGCCACGTACAGGAGGGAGGCCTGGGCCCTACACTGGCTCCGCTAGAGCTCCACGATCTCAGCTATTTTCCCTGACCTTTGGCCCGTGCCCTCGTGTCTGTGTCATCCCTACTTACACTTCTTCTCCGACCACTCTGAATCCGCCACCTGCGGATACATGAGCATGAAAATCAACATCTGTCACTGCCTGCAGTGTCACAGGTCACTAGGTGTCTAGGCTCAGGCTGACCTTGGCTGTCTTCTGCCCAGGCAAGGAGCCTAATCCTTCAAAGGCAACGAGGACATGTGGTCATTGGCCGACATTCATTCTTTCATCCACACAGCGGTCTAGATGAGGCTAAAGAGGCCAGGTAGGCCAGGTGACGGCTGAGTGCGGGGCCTAAGGCTTCTTTCCCAATCACCATGGAGACAGCCACCGCAAGGCTGGCCGGAACTTCTGACGGGGACGGGTCACAAACACCGAGCCAATAGGAGAGGTCCAGCCTAAGCGGCCACTTCCGCAGTGCCCTCCATTTTACCCATGGACACACGACGGCCCCTTCTCTTTTGGGCCACAAAATCCAGGGCACCCAGGGAATCACCTCACAGTAGGCAGCCCCTGATGTGGACACGTTCGACACACGGGGCCAGCAGGCAGGTACCACTTTTCCACTTACGCTAGGATATCAGTAGGCAAGGCGCCCTTCCTCAGCATCTATGGCCCCTCTGTGTATGTGTTCATTCGGAGAAATCTCTTCCTTCTACCCCTGAGACACATCACAAGTATGAGGGGCCTGAGAGAGAGCCTAGAGATGGAACGGGGGAGGCTTCTGGCTGTACTGCTTCCCCGTGGGTAGAGAAGAGCAGGTAGTCTCTCTGGAAGGTCTTAGCTTCTGTTGACTGACATGGACAATACAGTAGGGGCGGACCCTGGCCAGGTGGAGCTTGTGGGCAGATGCAACCCCTCCGGCGACGAATAATTCCGCTGCTGCTTTGTATGGTGAAAACCTCCCCCCGCCAAGTGGGATGGGTAGAGAACACTGACCCACACCCGCCAGGGGCCTCTCCTGGGACTAAAGATCCCAACATGGTCTCAACGTCGTCACCCTCTCAGCACACACCTTTCCTGCACACGTAATCCTGCCTTTCTCCGTCAGGGCCCTCTCCTACCAGGAGAAAAAGCAAGCCGCTCAAAAAGGCCGATGCCCGGGAACTCGAGGAAACACTGCCATTTTCCAAATTTTGGCTGTCTACATGTCCCCGCCTCCGCTGCAAGGCCGCGTATGTGGCCGGGCTCCGAAGGCAAGGCCGAAATCCTGGCAGCCTGGGCCCCAGCAGTCCCATGGTTTATGGACGTGGGGACACGGATGACCTGTTCGCCACATACAGGAGGGACCCTTGGGCCCTTCACTGGCTCGCCATTCAGCTCCACGACGTCCACTACCGGCCCTGGCCTTTGCTTTGGCTGGTGCCCCACGGAACGTGTGCTCCGGAGCCATGTTTCTCCGCCCATCACTATCATTCTGCCACCAGGCGATATGTGAGTGTGGGAGTCACCATTTGTCACTGGCAGCAGTGTCACGAGGCAGTAGACTTCCAGGTACCCGCTGACCTAGGCTGCCTTCTGCCCCAGGCAAGGTCCCGAATCCTTTATCCCAGATGCTGACACCCGGGCACTGGCGGACATTCATTTGGAGCAACACAGAGGTCTGAGTGAGGGTCAGCGGGCCAGGTAGGTGAAGTCAAGGCCAGGTGGGCGGGGCTAAGACTCCTTTGCCATCACCATAGAGACAGTCCCCCCCCGCAAGAGTGGCCGGAGCTTGTGATGGGCCTGCTGACAAGACTTGAGCCAATGGCAGAGATCCGGCCCGCCAGGCAGATGACACAGGGCCCTCCAGTGTGACCTATGACACCTAGTGGCCACAGGATTTGAGCACACCCTGGGAAAGGCTACGCAGGCACAAGGGAGCCCCTGGTGCGGACTGCTTCAGGGCATTGGCACAGCAGGCCAGGTACCTCTTTCCCACTTTCCTCAGGATATCACTACGCAAGGCATCCCCACTCAGCATCTCTTGCCTCTCTCTGTCTCTCTCTGGATGTGTTCGTTCTCTGAAATCTCTTCCTTCTCCCCCTTGTCACTTCACACCTTGGAGTGCCTGACAGAGGGCCTAGAGACGAAAGAGCAAAGGGGGAAGGCCTCTGGCTCTACTGGTTGCCCATGGGCAGAGAAGATCTGCTAGTCTATCTGGAAGGTCTAGAGAGTAGCCATTGATTGGGGAGCTACATCACGGGCGGACCTGGCCAGGTGAAGCTTGCTGACATGCAGTAGCCTCTCCGGAGACTACTAATTCCGCGGAGAACATTCTATGCAAATACCCGGCTGAGTGCCATGGGCAGAAAACATTGACACATACCTGCCAGGGGTCTATCCTGGGTCTCAAGAGTCCACCCTGGTCTCCAGCCACTCATCATCTCAGCACACACTTTGCCTGCACACATGGAATCCGCCTCTCTCCACGAATGCCTTCTCCTGCTAGGAAACACACGATGGCACTCAGCCAAAGGAGAGCACAGGCAAAGTCAACTGAAGCCCGCATTTTCAAGATTTTGCCCTCTGCTGGGCCACAGCCTCCGCTGGCACAGTGCATGTGTGTCACTTCTCCGAAGACAAGGCCGCAATCCGGGCGTCCAGGGCCCCAGCAGTCCAGAGTCTGCGCATGGCGGCATATGGATCACCTCTTTGCCACGTACAGGAGGGAGGCCTGGGCCCTACACTGGCTCCGCTAGAGCTCCACGATCTCAGCTATTTTCCCTGACCTTTGGCCCGTGCCCTCGTGTCTGTGTCATCCCTACTTACACTTCTTCTCCGACCACTCTGAATCCGCCACCTGCGGATACATGAGCATGAAAATCAACATCTGTCACTGCCTGCAGTGTCACAGGTCACTAGGTGTCTAGGCTCAGGCTGACCTTGGCTGTCTTCTGCCCAGGCAAGGAGCCTAATCCTTCAAAGGCAACGAGGACATGTGGTCATTGGCCGACATTCATTCTTTCATCCACACAGCGGTCTAGATGAGGCTAAAGAGGCCAGGTAGGCCAGGTGACGGCTGAGTGCGGGGCCTAAGGCTTCTTTCCCAATCACCATGGAGACAGCCACCGCAAGGCTGGCCGGAACTTCTGACGGGGACGGGTCACAAACACCGAGCCAATAGGAGAGGTCCAGCCTAAGCGGCCACTTCCGCAGTGCCCTCCATTTTACCCATGGACACACGACGGCCCCTTCTCTTTTGGGCCACAAAATCCAGGGCACCCAGGGAATCACCTCACAGTAGGCAGCCCCTGATGTGGACACGTTCGACACACGGGGCCAGCAGGCAGGTACCACTTTTCCACTTACGCTAGGATATCAGTAGGCAAGGCGCCCTTCCTCAGCATCTATGGCCCCTCTGTGTATGTGTTCATTTGGAAAAATCTCTTCCTTCTACCCCTGAGACACATCACAAGTATGAGGGGCCTGAGAGAGAGCCTAGAGATGGAACGGGGGAGGCTTCTGGCTGTACTGCTTCCCCGTGGGTAGAGAAGAGCAGGTAGTCTCTCTGGAAGGTCTTAGCTTCTGTTGACTGACATGGACAATACAGTAGGGGCGGACCCTGGCCAGGTGGAGCTTGTGGGCAGATGCAACCCCTCCGGCGACGAATAATTCCGCTGCTGCTTTGTATGGTGAAAACCTCCCCCCGCCAAGTGGGATGGGTAGACAACACTGACCCACACCCGCCAGGGGCCTCTCCTGGGACTAAAGATCCCAACATGGTCTCAACGTCGTCACCCTCTCAGCACACACCTTTCCTGCACACGTAATCCTGCCTTTCTCCGTCAGGGCCCTCTCCTACCAGGAGAAAAAGCAAGCCGCTCAAAAAGGCCGATGCCCGGGAACTCGAGGAAACACTGCCATTTTCCAAATTTTGGCTGTCTACATGTCCCCGCCTCCGCTGCAAGGCCGCGTATGTGGCCGGGCTCCGAAGGCAAGGCCGAAATCCTGGCAGCCTGGGCCCCAGCAGTCCCATGGTTTATGGACGTGGGGACACGGATGACCTGTTCGCCACATACAGGAGGGACCCTTGGGCCCTTCACTGGCTCGCCATTCAGCTCCACGACGTCCACTACCGGCCCTGGCCTTTGCTTTGGCTGGTGCCCCACGGAACGTGTGCTCCGGAGCCATGTTTCTCCGCCCATCACTATCATTCTGCCACCAGGCGATATGTGAGTGTGGGAGTCACCATTTGTCACTGGCAGCAGTGTCACGAGGCAGTAGACTTCCAGGTACCCGCTGACCTAGGCTGCCTTCTGCCCCAGGCAAGGTCCCGAATCCTTTATCCCAGATGCTGACACCCGGGCACTGGCGGACATTCATTTGGAGCAACACAGAGGTCTGAGTGAGGGTCAGCGGGCCAGGTAGGTGAAGTCAAGGCCAGGTGGGCGGGGCTAAGACTCCTTTGCCATCACCATAGAGACAGTCCCCCCCCGCAAGAGTGGGCGGAGCTTGTGATGGGCCTGCTGACAAGACTTGAGCCAATGGCAGAGATCCGGCCCGCCAGGCAGATGACACAGGGCCCTCCAGTGTGACCTATGACACCTAGTGGCCACAGGATTTGAGCACACCCTGGGAAAGGCTACGCAGGCACAAGGGAGCCCCTGGTGCGGACTACTTCAGGGCATTGGCACAGCAGGCCAGGTACCTCTTTCCCACTTTCCTCAGGATATCACTACGCAAGGCATCCCCACTCAGCATCTCTTGCCTCTCTCTGTCTCTCTCTGGATGTGTTCGTTCTCTGAAATCTCTTCCTTCTCCCCCTTGTCACTTCACACCTTGGAGTGCCTGACAGAGGGCCTAGAGACGAAAGAGCAAAGGGGGAAGGCCTCTGGCTCTACTGGTTGCCCATGGGCAGAGAAGATCTGCTAGTCTATCTGGAAGGTCTAGAGAGTAGCCATTGATTGGGGAGCTACATCACGGGCGGACCTGGCCAGGTGAAGCTTGCTGACATGCAGCAGCCTCTCCGGAGACTACTAATTCCGCGGAGAACATTCTATGCAAATACCCGGCTGAGTGCCATGGGCAGAAAACATTGACACATACCTGCCAGGGGTCTATCCTGGGTCTCAAGAGTCCACCCTGGTCTCCAGCCACTCATCATCTCAGCACACACTTTGCCTGCACACATGGAATCCGCCTCTCTCCACGAATGCCTTCTCCTGCTAGGAAACACACGATGGCACTCAGCCAAAGGAGAGCACAGGCAAAGTCAACTGAAGCCCGCATTTTCAAGATTTTGCCCTCTGCTGGGCCACAGCCTCCGCTGGCACAGTGCATGTGTGTCACTTCTCCGAAGACAAGGCCGCAATCCGGGCGTCCAGGGCCCCAGCAGTCCAGAGTCTGCGCATGGCGGCATATGGATCACCTCTTTGCCACGTACAGGAGGGAGGCCTGGGTCCTACACTGGCTCCGCTAGAGCTCCACGATCTCAGCTATTTTCCCTGACCTTTGGCCCGTGCCCTCGTGTCTGTGTCATCCCTAGTTACACTTCTTCTCCGACCACTCTGAATCCGCCACCTGCGGATACATGAGCATGAAAATCAACATCTGTCACTGCCTGCAGTGTCACAGGTCACTAGGTGTCTAGGCTCAGGCTGACCTTGGCTGTCTTCTGCCCAGGCAAGGAGCCTAATCCTTCAAAGGCAACGAGGACATGTGGTCATTGGCCGACATTCATTCTTTCATCCACACAGCGGTCTAGATGAGGCTAAAGAGGCCAGGTAGGCCAGGTGACGGCTGAGTGCGGGGCCTAAGGCTTCTTTCCCAATCACCATGGAGACAGCCACCGCAAGGCTGGCCGGAACTTCTGACGGGGACGGGTCACAAACACCGAGCCAATAGGAGAGGTCCAGCCTAAGCGGCCACTTCCGCAGTGCCCTCCATTTTACCCATGGACACACGACGGCCCCTTCTCTTTTGGGCCACAAAATCCAGGGCACCCAGGGAATCACCTCACAGTAGGCAGCCCCTGATGTGGACACGTTCGACACACGGGGCCAGCAGGCAGGTACCACTTTTCCACTTACGCTAGGATATCAGTAGGCAAGGCGCCCTTCCTCAGCATCTATGGCCCCTCTGTGTATGTGTTCATTCGGAGAAATCTCTTCCTTCTACCCCTGAGACACATCACAAGTATGAGGGGCCTGAGAGAGAGCCTAGAGATGGAACGGGGGAGGCTTCTGGCTGTACTGCTTCCCCGTGGGTAGAGAAGAGCAGGTAGTCTCTCTGGAAGGTCTTAGCTTCTGTTGACTGACATGGACAATACAGTAGGGGCGGACCCTGGCCAGGTGGAGCTTGTGGGCAGATGCAACCCCTCCGGCGACGAATAATTCCGCTGCTGCTTTGTATGGTGAAAACCTCCCCCCGCCAAGTGGGATGGGTAGAGAACACTGACCCACACCCGCCAGGGGCCTCTCCTGGGACTAAAGATCCCAACATGGTCTCAACGTCGTCACCCTCTCAGCACACACCTTTCCTGCACACGTAATCCTGCCTTTCTCCGTCAGGGCCCTCTCCTACCAGGAGAAAAAGCAAGCCGCTCAAAAAGGCCGATGCCAGGGAACTCGAGGAAACACTGCCATTTTCCAAATTTTGGCTGTCTACATGTCCCCGCCTCCGCTGCAAGGCCGCGTATGTGGCCGGGCTCCGAAGGCAAGGCCGAAATCCTGGCAGCCTGGGCCCCAGCAGTCCCATGGTTTATGGACGTGGGGACACGGATGACCTGTTCGCCACATACAGGAGGGACCCTTGGGCCCTTCACTGGCTCGCCATTCAGCTCCACGACGTCCACTACCGGCCCTGGCCTTTGCTTTGGCTGGTGCCCCACGGAACGTGTGCTCCGGAGCCATGTTTCTCCGCCCATCACTATCATTCTGCCACCAGGCGATATGTGAGTGTGGGAGTCACCATTTGTCACTGGCAGCAGTGTCACGAGGCAGTAGACTTCCAGGTACCCGCTGACCTAGGCTGCCTTCTGCCCCAGGCAAGGTCCCGAATCCTTTACCCCAGATGCTGACACCCGGGCACTGGCGGACATTCATTTGGAGCAACACAGAGGTCTGAGTGAGGGTCAGCGGGCCAGGTAGGTGAAGTCAAGGCCAGGTGGGCGGGGCTAAGACTCCTTTGCCATCACCATAGAGACAGTCCCCCCCCGCAAGAGTGGCCGGAGCTTGTGATGGGCCTGCTGACAAGACTTGAGCCAATGGCAGAGATCCGGCCTGCCAGGCAGATGACACAGGGCCCTCCAGTGTGACCTATGACACCTAGTGGCCACAGGATTTGAGCACACCCTGGGAAAGGCTACGCAGGCACAAGGGAGCCCCTGGTGCGGACTGCTTCAGGGCATTGGCACAGCAGGCCAGGTACCTCTTTCCCACTTTCCTCAGGATATCACTACGCAAGGCATCCCCACTCAGCATCTCTTGCCTCTCTCTGTCTCTCTCTGGATGTGTTCGTTCTCTGAAATCTCTTCCTTCTCCCCCTTGTCACTTCACACCTTGGAGTGCCTGACAGAGGGCCTAGAGACGAAAGAGCAAAGGGGGAAGGCCTCTGGCTCTACTGGTTGCCCATGGGCAGAGAAGATCTGCTAGTCTATCTGGAAGGTCTAGAGAGTAGCCATTGATTGGGGAGCTACATCACGGGCGGACCTGGCCAGGTGAAGCTTGCTGACATGCAGCAGCCTCTCCGGAGACTACTAATTCCGCGGAGAACATTCTATGCAAATACCCGGCTGAGTGCCATGGGCAGAAAACATTGACACATACCTGCCAGGGGTCTATCCTGGGTCTCAAGAGTCCACCCTGGTCTCCAGCCACTCATCATCTCAGCACACACTTTGCCTGCACACATGGAATCCGCCTCTCTCCACGAATGCCTTCTCCTGCTAGGAAACACACGATGGCACTCAGCCAAAGGAGAGCACAGGCAAAGTCAACTGAAGCCCGCATTTTCAAGATTTTGCCCTCTGCTGGGCCACAGCCTCCGCTGGCACAGTGCATGTGTGTCACTTCTCCGAAGACAAGGCCGCAATCCGGGCGTCCAGGGCCCCAGCAGTCCAGAGTCTGCGCATGGCGGCATATGGATCACCTCTTTGCCACGTACAGGAGGGAGGCCTGGGCCCTACACTGGCTCCGCTAGAGCTCCACGATCTCAGCTATTTTCCCTGATCTTTGGCCCGTGCCCTCGTGTCTGTGTCATCCCTACTTACACTTCTTCTCCGACCACTCTGAATCCGCCACCTGCGGATACATGAGCATGAAAATCAACATCTGTCACTGCCTGCAGTGTCACAGGTCACTAGGTGTCTAGGCTCAGGCTGACCTTGGCTGTCTTCTGCCCAGGCAAGGAGCCTAATCCTTCAAAGGCAACGAGGACATGTGGTCATTGGCCGACATTCATTCTTTCATCCACACAGCGGTCTAGATGAGGCTAAAGAGGCCAGGTAGGCCAGGTGACGGCTGAGTGCGGGGCCTAAGGCTTCTTTCCCAATCACCATGGAGACAGCCACCGCAAGGCTGGCCGGAACTTCTGACGGGGACGGGTCACAAACACCGAGCCAATAGGAGAGGTCCAGCCTAAGCGGCCACTTCTGCAGTGCCCTCCATTTTACCCATGGACACACGACGGCCCCTTCTCTTTTGGGCCACAAAATCCAGGGCACCCAGGGAATCACCTCACAGTAGGCAGCCCCTGATGTGGACACGTTCGACACACGGGGCCAGCAGGCAGGTACCACTTTTCCACTTTCGCTAGGATATCAGTAGGCAAGGCGCCCTTCCTCAGCATCTATGGCCCCTCTGTGTATGTGTTCATTCGGAGAAATCTCTTCCTTCTACCCCTGAGACACATCACAAGTATGAGGGGCCTGAGAGAGAGCCTAGAGATGGAACGGGGGAGGCTTCTGGCTGTACTGCTTCCCCGTGGGTAGAGAAGAGCAGGTAGTCTCTCTGGAAGGTCTTAGCTTCTGTTGACTGACATGGACAATACAGTAGGGGCGGACCCTGGCCAGGTGGAGCTTGTGGGCAGATGCAACCCCTCCGGCGACGAATAATTCCGCTGCTGCTTTGTATGGTGAAAACCTCCCCCCGCCAAGTGGGATGGGTAGAGAACACTGACCCACACCCGCCAGGGGCCTCTCCTGGGACTAAAGATCCCAACATGGTCTCAACGTCGTCACCCTCTCAGCACACACCTTTCCTGCACACGTAATCCTGCCTTTCTCCGTCAGGGCCCTCTCCTACCAGGAGAAAAAGCAAGCCGCTCAAAAAGGCCGATGCCCGGGAACTCGAGGAAACACTGCCATTTTCCAAATTTTGGCTGTCTACATGTCCCCGCCTCCGCTGCAAGGCCGCGAATGTGGCCGGGCTCCGAAGGCAAGGCCGAAATCCTGGCAGCCTGGGCCCCAGCAGTCCCATGGTTTATGGACGTGGGGACACGGATGACCTGTTCGCCACATACAGGAAGGACCCTTGGGCCCTTCACTGGCTCGCCATTCAGCTCCACGACGTCCACTACCGGCCCTGGCCTTTGCTTTGGCTGGTGCCCCACGGAACGTGTGCTCCGGAGCCATGTTTCTCCGCCCATCACTATCATTCTGCCACCAGGCGATATGTGAGTGTGGGAGTCACCATTTGTCACTGGCAGCAGTGTCACGAGGCAGTAGACTTCCAGGTACCCGCTGACCTAGGCTGCCTTCTGCCCCAGGCAAGGTCCCGAATCCTTTATCCCAGATGCTGACACCCGGGCACTGGCGGACATTCATTTGGAGCAACACAGAGGTCTGAGTGAGGGTCAGCGGGCCAGGTAGGTGAAGTCAAGGCCAGGTGGGCGGGGCTAAGACTCCTTTGCCATCACCATAGAGACAGTCCCCCCCCGCAAGAGTGGGCGGAGCTTGTGATGGGCCTGCTGACAAGACTTGAGCCAATGGCAGAGATCCGGCCCGCCAGGCAGATGACACAGGGCCCTCCAGTGTGACCTATGACACCTAGTGGCCACAGGATTTGAGCACACCCTGGGAAAGGCTACGCAGGCACAAGGGAGCCCCTGGTGCGGACTGCTTCAGGGCATTGGCACAGCAGGCCAGGTACCTCTTTCCCACTTTCCTCAGGATATCACTACGCAAGGCATCCCCACTCAGCATCTCTTGCCTCTCTCTGTCTCTCTCTGGATGTGTTCGTTCTCTGAAATCTCTTCCTTCTCCCCCTTGTCACTTCACACCTTGGAGTGCCTGACAGAGGGCCTAGAGACGAAAGAGCAAAGGGGGAAGGCCTCTGGCTCTACTGGTTGCCCATGGGCAGAGAAGATCTGCTAGTCTATCTGGAAGGTCTAGAGAGTAGCCATTGATTGGGGAGCTACATCACGGGCGGACCTGGCCAGGTGAAGCTTGCTGACATGCAGCAGCCTCTCCGGAGACTACTAATTCCGTGGAGAACATTCTATGCAAATACCCGGCTGAGTGCCATGGGCAGAAAACATTGACACATACCTGCCAGGGGTCTATCCTGGGTCTCAAGAGTCCACCCTGGTCTCCGGCCACTCATCATCTCAGCACACACTTTGCCTGCACACATGGAATCCGCCTCTCTCCACGAATGCCTTCTCCTGCTAGGAAACACACGATGGCACTCAGCCAAAGGAGAGCACAGGCAAAGTCAACTGAAGCCCGCATTTTCAAGATTTTGCCCTCTGCTGGGCCACAGCCTCCGCTGGCACAGTGCATGTGTGTCACTTCTCCGAAGACAAGGCCGCAATCCGGGCGTCCAGGGCCCCAGCAGTCCAGAGTCTGCGCATGGCGGCATATGGATCACCTCTTTGCCACGTACAGGAGGGAGGCCTGGGCCCTACACTGGCTCCGCTAGAGCTCCACGATCTCAGCTATTTTCCCTGACCTTTGGCCCGTGCCCTCGTGTCTGTGTCATCCCTACTTACACTTCTTCTCCGACCACTCTGAATCCGCCACCTGCGGATACATGAGCATGAAAATCAACATCTGTCACTGCCTGCAGTGTCACAGGTCACTAGGTGTCTAGGCTCAGGCTGACCTTGGCTGTCTTCTGCCCAGGCAAGGAGCCTAATCCTTCAAAGGCAACGAGGACATGTGGTCATTGGCCGACATTCATTCTTTCATCCACACAGCGGTCTAGATGAGGCTAAAGAGGCCAGGTAGGCCAGGTGACGGCTGAGTGCGGGGCCTAAGGCTTCTTTCCCAATCACCATGGAGACAGCCACCGCAAGGCTGGCCGGAACTTCTGACGGGGACGGGTCACAAACACCGAGCCAATAGGAGAGGTCCAGCCTAAGCGGCCACTTCCGCAGTGCCCTCCATTTTACCCATGGACACACGACGGCCCCTTCTCTTTTGGGCCACAAAATCCAGGGCACCCAGGGAATCACCTCACAGTAGGCAGCCCCTGATGTGGACACGTTCGACACACGGGGCCAGCAGGCAGGTACCACTTTTCCACTTACGCTAGGATATCAGTAGGCAAGGCGCCCTTCCTCAGCATCTATGGCCCCTCTGTGTATGTGTTCATTTGGAAAAATCTCTTCCTTCTACCCCTGAGACACATCACAAGTATGAGGGGCCTGAGAGAGAGCCTAGAGATGGAACGGGGGAGGCTTCTGGCTGTACTGCTTCCCCGTGGGTAGAGAAGAGCAGGTAGTCTCTCTGGAAGGTCTTAGCTTCTGTTGACTGACATGGACAATACAGTAGGGGCGGACCCTGGCCAGGTGGAGCTTGTGGGCAGATGCAACCCCTCCGGCGACGAATAATTCCGCTGCTGCTTTGTATGGTGAAAACCTCCCCCCGCCAAGTGGGATGGGTAGAGAACACTGACCCACACCCGCCAGGGGCCTCTCCTGGGACTAAAGATCCCAACATGGTCTCAACGTCGTCACCCTCTCAGCACACACCTTTCCTGCACACGTAATCCTGCCTTTCTCCGTCAGGGCCCTCTCCTACCAGGAGAAAAAGCAAGCCGCTCAAAAAGGCCGATGCCCGGGAACTCGAGGAAACACTGCCATTTTCCAAATTTTGGCTGTCTACATGTCCCCGCCTCCGCTGCAAGGCCGCGTATGTGGCCGGGCTCCGAAGGCAAGGCCGAAATCCTGGCAGCCTGGGCCCCAGCAGTCCCATGGTTTATGGACGTGGGGACACGGATGACCTGTTCGCCACATACAGGAGGGACCCTTGGGCCCTTCACTGGCTCGCCATTCAGCTCCACGACGTCCACTACCGGCCCTGGCCTTTGCTTTGGCTGGTGCCCCACGGAACGTGTGCTCCGGAGCCATGTTTCTCCGCCCATCACTATCATTCTGCCACCAGGCGATATGTGAGTGTGGGAGTCACCATTTGTCACTGGCAGCAGTGTCACGAGGCAGTAGACTTCCAGGTACCCGCTGACCTAGGCTGCCTTCTGCCCCAGGCAAGGTCCCGAATCCTTTACCCCAGATGCTGACACCCGGGCACTGGCGGACATTCATTTGGAGCAACACAGAGGTCTGAGTGAGGGTCAGCGGGCCAGGTAGGTGAAGTCAAGGCCAGGTGGGCGGGGCTAAGACTCCTTTGCCATCACCATAGAGACAGTCCCCCCCCGCAAGAGTGGCCGGAGCTTGTGATGGGCCTGCTGACAAGACTTGAGCCAATGGCAGAGATCCGGCCTGCCAGGCAGATGACACAGGGCCCTCCAGTGTGACCTATGACACCTAGTGGCCACAGGATTTGAGCACACCCTGGGAAAGGCTACGCAGGCACAAGGGAGCCCCTGGTGCGGACTGCTTCAGGGCATTGGCACAGCAGGCCAGGTACCTCTTTCCCACTTTCCTCAGGATATCACTACGCAAGGCATCCCCACTCAGCATCTCTTGCCTCTCTCTGTCTCTCTCTGGATGTGTTCGTTCTCTGAAATCTCTTCCTTCTCCCCCTTGTCACTTCACACCTTGGAGTGCCTGACAGAGGGCCTAGAGACGAAAGAGCAAAGGGGGAAGGCCTCTGGCTCTACTGGTTGCCCATGGGCAGAGAAGATCTGCTAGTCTATCTGGAAGGTCTAGAGAGTAGCCATTGATTGGGGAGCTACATCACGGGCGGACCTGGCCAGGTGAAGCTTGCTGACATGCAGCAGCCTCTCCGGAGACTACTAATTCCGCGGAGAACATTCTATGCAAATACCCGGCTGAGTGCCATGGGCAGAAAACATTGACACATACCTGCCAGGGGTCTATCCTGGGTCTCAAGAGTCCACCCTGGTCTCCAGCCACTCATCATCTCAGCACACACTTTGCCTGCACACATGGAATCCGCCTCTCTCCACGAATGCCTTCTCCTGCTAGGAAACACACGATGGCACTCAGCCAAAGGAGAGCACAGGCAAAGTCAACTGAAGCCCGCATTTTCAAGATTTTGCCCTCTGCTGGGCCACAGCCTCCGCTGGCACAGTGCATGTGTGTCACTTCTCCGAAGACAAGGCCGCAATCCGGGCGTCCAGGGCCCCAGCAGTCCAGAGTCTGCGCATGGCGGCATATGGATCACCTCTTTGCCACGTACAGGAGGGAGGCCTGGGCCCTACACTGGCTCCGCTAGAGCTCCACGATCTCAGCTATTTTCCCTGATCTTTGGCCCGTGCCCTCGTGTCTGTGTCATCCCTACTTACACTTCTTCTCCGACCACTCTGAATCCGCCACCTGCGGATACATGAGCATGAAAATCAACATCTGTCACTGCCTGCAGTGTCACAGGTCACTAGGTGTCTAGGCTCAGGCTGACCTTGGCTGTCTTCTGCCCAGGCAAGGAGCCTAATCCTTCAAAGGCAACGAGGACATGTGGTCATTGGCCGACATTCATTCTTTCATCCACACAGCGGTCTAGATGAGGCTAAAGAGGCCAGGTAGGCCAGGTGACGGCTGAGTGCGGGGCCTAAGGCTTCTTTCCCAATCACCATGGAGACAGCCACCGCAAGGCTGGCCGGAACTTCTGACGGGGACGGGTCACAAACACCGAGCCAATAGGAGAGGTCCAGCCTAAGCGGCCACTTCTGCAGTGCCCTCCATTTTACCCATGGACACACGACGGCCCCTTCTCTTTTGGGCCACAAAATCCAGGGCACCCAGGGAATCACCTCACAGTAGGCAGCCCCTGATGTGGACACGTTCGACACACGGGGCCAGCAGGCAGGTACCACTTTTCCACTTACGCTAGGATATCAGTAGGCAAGGCGCCCTTCCTCAGCATCTATGGCCCCTCTGTGTATGTGTTCATTCGGAGAAATCTCTTCCTTCTACCCCTGAGACACATCACAAGTATGAGGGGCCTGAGAGAGAGCCTAGAGATGGAACGGGGGAGGCTTCTGGCTGTACTGCTTCCCCGTGGGTAGAGAAGAGCAGGTAGTCTCTCTGGAAGGTCTTAGCTTCTGTTGACTGACATGGACAATACAGTAGGGGCGGACCCTGGCCAGGTGGAGCTTGTGGGCAGATGCAACCCCTCCGGCGACGAATAATTCCGCTGCTGCTTTGTATGGTGAAAACCTCCCCCCGCCAAGTGGGATGGGTAGAGAACACTGACCCACACCCGCCAGGGGCCTCTCCTGGGACTAAAGATCCCAACATGGTCTCAACGTCGTCACCCTCTCAGCACACACCTTTCCTGCACACGTAATCCTGCCTTTCTCCGTCAGGGCCCTCTCCTACCAGGAGAAAAAGCAAGCCGCTCAAAAAGGCCGATGCCCGGGAACTCGAGGAAACACTGCCATTTTCCAAATTTTGGCTGTCTACATGTCCCCGCCTCCGCTGCAAGGCCGCGTATGTGGCCGGGCTCCGAAGGCAAGGCCGAAATCCTGGCAGCCTGGGCCCCAGCAGTCCCATGGTTTATGGACGTGGGGACACGGATGACCTGTTCGCCACATACAGGAAGGACCCTTGGGCCCTTCACTGGCTCGCCATTCAGCTCCACGACGTCCACTACCGGCCCTGGCCTTTGCTTTGGCTGGTGCCCCACGGAACGTGTGCTCCGGAGCCATGTTTCTCCGCCCATCACTATCATTCTGCCACCAGGCGATATGTGAGTGTGGGAGTCACCATTTGTCACTGGCAGGGGTGTCACGAGGCAGTAGACTTCCAGGTACCCGCTGACCTAGGCTGCCTTCTGCCCCAGGCAAGGTCCCGAATCCTTTATCCCAGATGCTGACACCCGGGCACTGGCGGACATTCATTTGGAGCAACACAGAGGTCTGAGTGAGGGTCAGCGGGCCAGGTAGGTGAAGTCAAGGCCAGGTGGGCGGGGCTAAGACTCCTTTGCCATCACCATAGAGACAGTCCCCCCCCGCAAGAGTGGGCGGAGCTTGTGATGGGCCTGCTGACAAGACTTGAGCCAATGGCAGAGATCCGGCCCGCCAGGCAGATGACACAGGGCCCTCCAGTGTGACCTATGACACCTAGTGGCCACAGGATTTGAGCACACCCTGGGAAAGGCTACGCAGGCACAAGGGAGCCCCTGGTGCGGACTGCTTCAGGGCATTGGCACAGCAGGCCAGGTACCTCTTTCCCACTTTCCTCAGGATATCACTACGCAAGGCATCCCCACTCAGCATCTCTTGCCTCTCTCTGTCTCTCTCTGGATGTGTTCGTTCTCTGAAATCTCTTCCTTCTCCCCCTTGTCACTTCACACCTTGGAGTGCCTGACAGAGGGCCTAGAGACGAAAGAGCAAAGGGGGAAGGCCTCTGGCTCTACTGGTTGCCCATGGGCAGAGAAGATCTGCTAGTCTATCTGGAAGGTCTAGAGAGTAGCCATTGATTGGGGAGCTACATCACGGGCGGACCTGGCCAGGTGAAGCTTGCTGACATGCAGCAGCCTCTCCGGAGACTACTAATTCCGTGGAGAACATTCTATGCAAATACCCGGCTGAGTGCCATGGGCAGAAAACATTGACACATACCTGCCAGGGGTCTATCCTGGGTCTCAAGAGTCCACCCTGGTCTCCGGCCACTCATCATCTCAGCACACACTTTGCCTGCACACATGGAATCCGCCTCTCTCCACGAATGCCTTCTCCTGCTAGGAAACACACGATGGCACTCAGCCAAAGGAGAGCACAGGCAAAGTCAACTGAAGCCCGCATTTTCAAGATTTTGCCCTCTGCTGGGCCACAGCCTCCGCTGGCACAGTGCATGTGTGTCACTTCTCCGAAGACAAGGCCGCAATCCGGGCGTCCAGGGCCCCAGCAGTCCAGAGTCTGCGCATGGCGGCATATGGATCACCTCTTTGCCACGTACAGGAGGGAGGCCTGGGCCCTACACTGGCTCCGCTAGAGCTCCACGATCTCAGCTATTTTCCCTGACCTTTGGCCCGTGCCCTCGTGTCTGTGTCATCCCTACTTACACTTCTTCTCCGACCACTCTGAATCCGCCACCTGCGGATACATGAGCATGAAAATCAACATCTGTCACTGCCTGCAGTGTCACAGGTCACTAGGTGTCTAGGCTCAGGCTGACCTTGGCTGTCTTCTGCCCAGGCAAGGAGCCTAATCCTTCAAAGGCAACGAGGACATGTGGTCATTGGCCGACATTCATTCTTTCATCCACACAGCGGTCTAGATGAGGCTAAAGAGGCCAGGTAGGCCAGGTGACGGCTGAGTGCGGGGCCTAAGGCTTCTTTCCCAATCACCATGGAGACAGCCACCGCAAGGCTGGCCGGAACTTCTGACGGGGACGGGTCACAAACACCGAGCCAATAGGAGAGGTCCAGCCTAAGCGGCCACTTCCGCAGTGCCCTCCATTTTACCCATGGACACACGACGGCCCCTTCTCTTTTGGGCCACAAAATCCAGGGCACCCAGGGAATCACCTCACAGTAGGCAGCCCCTGATGTGGACACGTTCGACACACGGGGCCAGCAGGCAGGTACCACTTTTCCACTTACGCTAGGATATCAGTAGGCAAGGCGCCCTTCCTCAGCATCTATGGCCCCTCTGTGTATGTGTTCATTTGGAAAAATCTCTTCCTTCTACCCCTGAGACACATCACAAGTATGAGGGGCCTGAGAGAGAGCCTAGAGATGGAACGGGGGAGGCTTCTGGCTGTACTGCTTCCCCGTGGGTAGAGAAGAGCAGGTAGTCTCTCTGGAAGGTCTTAGCTTCTGTTGACTGACATGGACAATACAGTAGGGGCGGACCCTGGCCAGGTGGAGCTTGTGGGCAGATGCAACCCCTCCGGCGACGAATAATTCCGCTGCTGCTTTGTATGGTGAAAACCTCCCCCCGCCAAGTGGGATGGGTAGAGAACACTGACCCACACCCGCCAGGGGCCTCTCCTGGGACTAAAGATCCCAACATGGTCTCAACGTCGTCACCCTCTCAGCACACACCTTTCCTGCACACGTAATCCTGCCTTTCTCCGTCAGGGCCCTCTCCTACCAGGAGAAAAAGCAAGCCGCTCAAAAAGGCCGATGCCCGGGAACTCGAGGAAACACTGCCATTTTCCAAATTTTGGCTGTCTACATGTCCCCGCCTCCGCTGCAAGGCCGCGTATGTGGCCGGGCTCCGAAGGCAAGGCCGAAATCCTGGCAGCCTGGGCCCCAGCAGTCCCATGGTTTATGGACGTGGGGACACGGATGACCTGTTCGCCACATACAGGAGGGACCCTTGGGCCCTTCACTGGCTCGCCATTCAGCTCCACGACGTCCACTACCGGCCCTGGCCTTTGCTTTGGCTGGTGCCCCACGGAACGTGTGCTCCGGAGCCATGTTTCTCCGCCCATCACTATCATTCTGCCACCAGGCGATATGTGAGTGTGGGAGTCACCATTTGTCACTGGCAGCAGTGTCACGAGGCAGTAGACTTCCAGGTACCCGCTGACCTAGGCTGCCTTCTGCCCCAGGCAAGGTCCCGAATCCTTTATCCCAGATGCTGACACCCGGGCACTGGCGGACATTCATTTGGAGCAACACAGAGGTCTGAGTGAGGGTCAGCGGGCCAGGTAGGTGAAGTCAAGGCCAGGTGGGCGGGGCTAAGACTCCTTTGCCATCACCATAGAGACAGTCCCCCCCCGCAAGAGTGGGCGGAGCTTGTGATGGGCCTGCTGACAAGACTTGAGCCAATGGCAGAGATCCGGCCCGCCAGGCAGATGACACAGGGCCCTCCAGTGTGACCTATGACACCTAGTGGCCACAGGATTTGAGCACACCCTGGGAAAGGCTACGCAGGCACAAGGGAGCCCCTGGTGCGGACTGCTTCAGGGCATTGGCACAGCAGGACAGGTACCTCTTTCCCACTTTCCTCAGGATATCACTACGCAAGGCATCCCCACTCAGCATCTCTTGCCTCTCTCTGTCTCTCTCTGGATGTGTTCGTTCTCTGAAATCTCTTCCTTCTCCCCCTTGTCACTTCACACCTTGGAGTGCCTGACAGAGGGCCTAGAGACGAAAGAGCAAAGGGGGAAGGCCTCTGGCTCTACTGGTTGCCCATGGGCAGAGAAGATCTGCTAGTCTATCTGGAAGGTCTAGAGAGTAGCCATTGATTGGGGAGCTACATCACGGGCGGACCTGGCCAGGTGAAGCTTGCTGACATGCAGCAGCCTCTCCGGAGACTACTAATTCCGCGGAGAACATTCTATGCAAATACCCGGCTGAGTGCCATGGGCAGAAAACATTGACACATACCTGCCAGGGGTCTATCCTGGGTCTCAAGAGTCCACCCTGGTCTCCAGCCACTCATCATCTCAGCACACACTTTGCCTGCACACATGGAATCCGCCTCTCTCCACGAATGCCTTCTCCTGCTAGGAAACACACGATGGCACTCAGCCAAAGGAGAGCACAGGCAAAGTCAACTGAAGCCCCCATTTTCAAGATTTTGCCCTCTGCTGCTCCACAGCCTCCGCTGGCACAGTGCATGTGTGTCACTTCTCCGAAGACAAGGCCGCAATCCGGGCGTCCAGGGCCCCAGCAGTCCAGAGTCTGCGCATGGCGGCATATGGATCACCTCTTTGCCACGTACAGGAGGGAGGCCTGGGCCCTACACTGGCTCCGCTAGAGCTCCACGATCTCAGCTATTTTCCCTGACCTTTGGCCCGTGCCCTCGTGTCTGTGTCATCCCTACTTACACTTCTTCTCCGACCACTCTGAATCCGCCACCTGCGGATACATGAGCATGAAAATCAACATCTGTCACTGCCTGCAGTGTCACAGGTCACTAGGTGTCTAGGCTCAGGCTGACCTTGGCTGTCTTCTGCCCAGGCAAGGAGCCTAATCCTTCAAAGGCAACGAGGACATGTGGTCATTGGCCGACATTCATTCTTTCATCCACACAGCGGTCTAGATGAGGCTAAAGAGGCCAGGTAGGCCAGGTGACGGCTGAGTGCGGGGCCTAAGGCTTCTTTCCCAATCACCATGGAGACAGCCACCGCAAGGCTGGCCGGAACTTCTGACGGGGACGGGTCACAAACACCGAGCCAATAGGAGAGGTCCAGCCTAAGCGGCCACTTCCGCAGTGCCCTCCATTTTACCCATGGACACACGACGGCCCCTTCTCTTTTGGGCCACAAAATCCAGGGCACCCAGGGAATCACCTCACAGTAGGCAGCCCCTGATGTGGACACGTTCGACACACGGGGCCAGCAGGCAGGTACCACTTTTCCACTTTCGCTAGGATATCAGTAGGCAAGGCGCCCTTCCTCAGCATCTATGGCCCCTCTGTGTATGTGTTCATTTGGAAAAATCTCTTCCTTCTACCCCTGAGACACATCACAAGTATGAGGGGCCTGAGAGAGAGCCTAGAGATGGAACGGGGGAGGCTTCTGGCTGTACTGCTTCCCCGTGGGTAGAGAAGAGCAGGTAGTCTCTCTGGAAGGTCTTAGCTTCTGTTGACTGACATGGACAATACAGTAGGGGCGGACCCTGGCCAGGTGGAGCTTGTGGGCAGATGCAACCCCTCCGGCGATGAATAATTCCGCTGCTGCTTTGTATGGTGAAAACCTCCCCCCGCCAAGTGGGATGGGTAGAGAACACTGACCCACACCCGCCAGGGGCCTCTCCTGGGACTAAAGATCCCAACATGGTCTCAACGTCGTCACCCTCTCAGCACACACCTTTCCTGCACACGTAATCCTGCCTTTCTCCGTCAGGGCCCTCTCCTACCAGGAGAAAAAGCAAGCCGCTCAAAAAGGCCGATGCCAGGGAACTCGAGGAAACACTGCCATTTTCCAAATTTTGGCTGTCTACATGTCCCCGCCTCCGCTGCAAGGCCGCGTATGTGGCCGGGCTCCGAAGGCAAGGCCGAAATCCTGGCAGCCTGGGCCCCAGCAGTCCCATGGTTTATGGACGTGGGGACACGGATGACCTGTTCGCCACATACAGGAGGGACCCTTGGGCCCTTCACTGGCTCGCCATTCAGCTCCACGACGTCCACTACCGGCCCTGGCCTTTGCTTTGGCTGGTGCCCCACGGAACGTGTGCTCCGGAGCCATGTTTCTCCGCCCATCACTATCATTCTGCCACCAGGCGATATGTGAGTGTGGGAGTCACCATTTGTCACTGGCAGCAGTGTCACGAGGCAGTAGACTTCCAGGTACCCGCTGACCTAGGCTGCCTTCTGCCCCAGGCAAGGTCCCGAATCCTTTACCCCAGATGCTGACACCCGGGCACTGGCGGACATTCATTTGGAGCAACACAGAGGTCTGAGTGAGGGTCAGCGGGCCAGGTAGGTGAAGTCAAGGCCAGGTGGGCGGGGCTAAGACTCCTTTGCCATCACCATAGAGACAGTCCCCCCCCGCAAGAGTGGCCGGAGCTTGTGATGGGCCTGCTGACAAGACTTGAGCCAATGGCAGAGATCCGGCCCGCCAGGCAGATGACACAGGGCCCTCCAGTGTGACCTATGACACCTAGTGGCCACAGGATTTGAGCACACCCTGGGAAAGGCTACGCAGGCACAAGGGAGCCCCTGGTGCGGACTGCTTCAGGGCATTGGCACAGCAGGACAGGTACCTCTTTCCCACTTTCCTCAGGATATCACTACGCAAGGCATCCCCACTCAGCATCTCTTGCCTCTCTCTGTCTCTCTCTGGATGTGTTCGTTCTCTGAAATCTCTTCCTTCTCCCCCTTGTCACTTCACACCTTGGAGTGCCTGACAGAGGGCCTAGAGACGAAAGAGCAAAGGGGGAAGGCCTCTGGCTCTACTGGTTGCCCATGGGCAGAGAAGATCTGCTAGTCTATCTGGAAGGTCTAGAGAGTAGCCATTGATTGGGGAGCTACATCACGGGCGGACCTGGCCAGGTGAAGCTTGCTGACATGCAGCAGCCTCTCCGGAGACTACTAATTCCGCGGAGAACATTCTATGCAAATACCCGGCTGAGTGCCATGGGCAGAAAACATTGACACATACCTGCCAGGGGTCTATCCTGGGTCTCAAGAGTCCACCCTGGTCTCCAGCCACTCATCATCTCAGCACACACTTTGCCTGCACACATGGAATCCGCCTCTCTCCACGAATGCCTTCTCCTGCTAGGAAACACACGATGGCACTCAGCCAAAGGAGAGCACAGGCAAAGTCAACTGAAGCCCGCATTTTCAAGATTTTGCCCTCTGCTGGGCCACAGCCTCCGCTGGCACAGTGCATGTGTGTCACTTCTCCGAAGACAAGGCCGCAATCCGGGCGTCCAGGGCCCCAGCAGTCCAGAGTCTGCGCATGGCGGCATATGGATCACCTCTTTGCCACGTACAGGAGGGAGGCCTGGGCCCTACACTGGCTCCGCTAGAGCTCCACGATCTCAGCTATTTTCCCTGACCTTTGGCCCGTGCCCTCGTGTCTGTGTCATCCCTACTTACACTTCTTCTCCGACCACTCTGAATCCGCCACCTGCGGATACATGAGCATGAAAATCAACATCTGTCACTGCCTGCAGTGTCACAGGTCACTAGGTGTCTAGGCTCAGGCTGACCTTGGCTGTCTTCTGCCCAGGCAAGGAGCCTAATCCTTCAAAGGCAACGAGGACATGTGGTCATTGGCCGACATTCATTCTTTCATCCACACAGCGGTCTAGATGAGGCTAAAGAGGCCAGGTAGGCCAGGTGACGGCTGAGTGCGGGGCCTAAGGCTTCTTTCCCAATCACCATGGAGACAGCCACCGCAAGGCTGGCCGGAACTTCTGACGGGGACGGGTCACAAACACCGAGCCAATAGGAGAGGTCCAGCCTAAGCGGCCACTTCTGCAGTGCCCTCCATTTTACCCATGGACACACGACGGCCCCTTCTCTTTTGGGCCACAAAATCCAGGGCACCCAGGGAATCACCTCACAGTAGGCAGCCCCTGATGTGGACACGTTCGACACACGGGGCCAGCAGGCAGGTACCACTTTTCCACTTACGCTAGGATATCAGTAGGCAAGGCGCCCTTCCTCAGCATCTATGGCCCCTCTGTGTATGTGTTCATTCGGAGAAATCTCTTCCTTCTACCCCTGAGACACATCACAAGTATGAGGGGCCTGAGAGAGAGCCTAGAGATGGAACGGGGGAGGCTTCTGGCTGTACTGCTTCCCCGTGGGTAGAGAAGAGCAGGTAGTCTCTCTGGAAGGTCTTAGCTTCTGTTGACTGACATGGACAATACAGTAGGGGCGGACCCTGGCCAGGTGGAGCTTGTGGGCAGATGCAACCCCTCCGGCGACGAATAATTCCGCTGCTGCTTTGTATGGTGAAAACCTCCCCCCGCCAAGTGGGATGGGTAGACAACACTGACCCACACCCGCCAGGGGCCTCTCCTGGGACTAAAGATCCCAACATGGTCTCAACGTCGTCACCCTCTCAGCACACACCTTTCCTGCACACGTAATCCTGCCTTTCTCCGTCAGGGCCCTCTCCTACCAGGAGAAAAAGCAAGCCGCTCAAAAAGGCCGATGCCCGGGAACTCGAGGAAACACTGCCATTTTCCAAATTTTGGCTGTCTACATGTCCCCGCCTCCGCTGCAAGGCCGCGTATGTGGCCGGGCTCCGAAGGCAAGGCCGAAATCCTGGCAGCCTGGGCCCCAGCAGTCCCATGGTTTATGGACGTGGGGACACGGATGACCTGTTCGCCACATACAGGAAGGACCCTTGGGCCCTTCACTGGCTCGCCATTCAGCTCCACGACGTCCACTACCGGCCCTGGCCTTTGCTTTGGCTGGTGCCCCACGGAACGTGTGCTCCGGAGCCATGTTTCTCCGCCCATCACTATCATTCTGCCACCAGGCGATATGTGAGTGTGGGAGTCACCATTTGTCACTGGCAGCAGTGTCACGAGGCAGTAGACTTCCAGGTACCCGCTGACCTAGGCTGCCTTCTGCCCCAGGCAAGGTCCCGAATCCTTTATCCCAGATGCTGACACCCGGGCACTGGCGGACATTCATTTGGAGCAACACAGAGGTCTGAGTGAGGGTCAGCGGGCCAGGTAGGTGAAGTCAAGGCCAGGTGGGCGGGGCTAAGACTCCTTTGCCATCACCATAGAGACAGTCCCCCCCCGCAAGAGTGGGCGGAGCTTGTGATGGGCCTGCTGACAAGACTTGAGCCAATGGCAGAGATCCGGCCCGCCAGGCAGATGACACAGGGCCCTCCAGTGTGACCTATGACACCTAGTGGCCACAGGATTTGAGCACACCCTGGGAAAGGCTACGCAGGCACAAGGGAGCCCCTGGTGCGGACTGCTTCAGGGCATTGGCACAGCAGGCCAGGTACCTCTTTCCCACTTTCCTCAGGATATCACTACGCAAGGCATCCCCACTCAGCATCTCTTGCCTCTCTCTGTCTCTCTCTGGATGTGTTCGTTCTCTGAAATCTCTTCCTTCTCCCCCTTGTCACTTCACACCTTGGAGTGCCTGACAGAGGGCCTAGAGACGAAAGAGCAAAGGGGGAAGGCCTCTGGCTCTACTGGTTGCCCATGGGCAGAGAAGATCTGCTAGTCTATCTGGAAGGTCTAGAGAGTAGCCATTGATTGGGGAGCTACTTCACGGGCGGACCTGGCCAGGTGAAGCTTGCTGACATGCAGCAGCCTCTCCGGAGACTACTAATTCCGCGGAGAACATTCTATGCAAATACCTGGCTGAGTGCCTTGGGAAGAAACATTGACACATACCTGCCAGAGGTCTATCCTGGGTCTCAAGAGTCCACCCCGGTCTCCAGCGACTCATCATCTCAGCACACACTTTGCCTGCACACAGGGAATCCGCCTCTCTCCACGAATGCCTTCTCCTGCTAGGAAACACACGATGGCACTCAGCCAAAGGAGAGCACAGGCAAAGTCAACTGAAGCCCCCATTTTCAAGATTTTGCCCTCTGCTGCTCCACAGCCTCCGCTGGCACAGTGCATGTGTGTCACTTCTCCGAAGACAAGGCCGCAATCCGGGCGTCCAGGGCCCCAGCAGTCCAGAGTCTGCGCATGGCGGCATATGGATCACCTCTTTGCCACGTACAGGAGGGAGGCCTGGGCCCTACACTGGCTCCGCTAGAGCTCCACGATCTCAGCTATTTTCCCTGACCTTTGGCCCGTGCCCTCGTGTCTGTGTCATCCCTACTTACACTTCTTCTCCGACCACTCTGAATCCGCCACCTGCGGATACATGAGCATGAAAATCAACATCTGTCACTGCCTGCAGTGTCACAGGTCACTAGGTGTCTAGGCTCAGGCTGACCTTGGCTGTCTTCTGCCCAGGCAAGGAGCCTAATCCTTCAAAGGCAACGAGGACATGTGGTCATTGGCCGACATTCATTCTTTCATCCACACAGCGGTCTAGATGAGGCTAAAGAGGCCAGGTAGGCCAGGTGACGGCTGAGTGCGGGGCCTAAGGCTTCTTTCCCAATCACCATGGAGACAGCCACCGCAAGGCTGGCCGGAACTTCTGACGGGGACGGGTCACAAACACCGAGCCAATAGGAGAGGTCCAGCCTAAGCGGCCACTTCCGCAGTGCCCTCCATTTTACCCATGGACACACGACGGCCCCTTCTCTTTTGGGCCACAAAATCCAGGGCACCCAGGGAATCACCTCACAGTAGGCAGCCCCTGATGTGGACACGTTCGACACACGGGGCCAGCAGGCAGGTTCCACTTTTCCACTTACGCTAGGATATCGGTAGGCAAGGCGCCCTTCCTCAGCATCTATGGCCCCTCTGTGTATGTGTTCATTCGGAGAAATCTCTTCCTTCTACCCCTGAGACACATCACAAGTATGAGGGGCCTGAGAGAGAGCCTAGAGATGGAACGGGGGAGGCTTCTGGCTGTACTGCTTCCCCGTGGGTAGAGAAGAGCAGGTAGTCTCTCTGGAAGGTCTTAGCTTCTGTTGACTGACATGGACAATACAGTAGGGGCGGACCCTGGCCAGGTGGAGCTTGTGGGCAGATGCAACCCCTCCGGCGACGAATAATTCCGCTGCTGCTTTGTATGGTGAAAACCTCCCCCCGCCAAGTGGGATGGGTAGACAACACTGACCCACACCCGCCAGGGGCCTCTCCTGGGACTAAAGATCCCAACATGGTCTCAACGTCGTCACCCTCTCAGCACACACCTTTCCTGCACACGTAATCCTGCCTTTCTCCGTCAGGGCCCTCTCCTACCAGGAGAAAAAGCAAGCCGCTCAAAAAGGCCGATGCCAGGGAACTCGAGGAAACACTGCCATTTTCCAAATTTTGGCTGTCTACATGTCCCCGCCTCCGCTGCAAGGCCGCGTATGTGGCCGGGCTCCGAAGGCAAGGCCGAAATCCTGGCAGCCTGGGCCCCAGCAGTCCCATGGTTTATGGACGTGGGGACACGGATGACCTGTTCGCCACATACAGGAGGGACCCTTGGGCCCTTCACTGGCTCGCCATTCAGCTCCACGACGTCCACTACCGGCCCTGGCCTTTGCTTTGGCTGGTGCCCCACGGAACGTGTGCTCCGGAGCCATGTTTCTCCGCCCATCACTATCATTCTGCCACCAGGCGATATGTGAGTGTGGGAGTCACCATTTGTCACTGGCAGCAGTGTCACGAGGCAGTAGACTTCCAGGTACCCGCTGACCTAGGCTGCCTTCTGCCCCAGGCAAGGTCCCGAATCCTTTATCCCAGATGCTGACACCCGGGCACTGGCGGACATTCATTTGGAGCAACACAGAGGTCTGAGTGAGGGTCAGCGGGCCAGGTAGGTGAAGTCAAGGCCAGGTGGGCGGGGCTAAGACTCCTTTGCCATCACCATAGAGACAGTCCCCCCCCGCAAGAGTGGGCGGAGCTTGTGATGGGCCTGCTGACAAGACTTGAGCCAATGGCAGAGATCCGGCCCGCCAGGCAGATGACACAGGGCCCTCCAGTGTGACCTATGACACTTAGTGGCCACAGGATTTGAGCACACCCTGGGAAAGGCTACGCAGGCACAAGGGAGCCCCTGGTGCGGACTGTTTCAGGGCATTGGCACAGCAGGCCAGGTACCTCTTTCCCACTTTCCTCAGGATATCACTACGCAAGGCATCCCCACTCAGCATCTCTTGCCTCTCTCTGTCTCTCTCTGGATGTGTTCGTTCTCTGAAATCTCTTCCTTCTCCCCCTTGTCACTTCACACCTTGGAGTGCCTGACAGAGGGCCTAGAGACGAAAGAGCAAAGGGGGAAGGCCTCTGGCTCTACTGGTTGCCCATGGGCAGAGAAGATCTGCTAGTCTATCTGGAAGGTCTAGAGAGTAGCCATTGATTGGGGAGCTACATCACGGGCGGACCTGGCCAGGTGAAGCTTGCTGACATGCAGCAGCCTCTCCGGAGACTACTAATTCCGCGGAGAACATTCTATGCAAATACCCGGCTGAGTGCCATGGGCAGAAAACATTGACACATACCTGCCAGGGGTCTATCCTGGGTCTCAAGAGTCCACCCTGGTCTCCAGCCACTCATCATCTCAGCACACACTTTGCCTGCACACATGGAATCCGCCTCTCTCCACGAATGCCTTCTCCTGCTAGGAAACACACGATGGCACTCAGCCAAAGGAGAGCACAGGCAAAGTCAACTGAAGCCCGCATTTTCAAGATTTTGCCCTCTGCTGGGCCACAGCCTCCGCTGGCACAGTGCATGTGTGTCACTTCTCCGAAGACAAGGCCGCAATCCGGGCGTCCAGGGCCCCAGCAGTCCAGAGTCTGCGCATGGCGGCATATGGATCACCTCTTTGCCACGTACAGGAGGGAGGCCTGGGCCCTACACTGGCTCCGCTAGAGCTCCACGATCTCAGCTATTTTCCCTGACCTTTGGCCCGTGCCCTCGTGTCTGTGTCATCCCTAGTTACACTTCTTCTCCGACCACTCTGAATCCGCCACCTGCGGATACATGAGCATGAAAATCAACATCTGTCACTGCCTGCAGTGTCACAGGTCACTAGGTGTCTAGGCTCAGGCTGACCTTGGCTGTCTTCTGCCCAGGCAAGGAGCCTAATCCTTCAAAGGCAACGAGGACATGTGGTCATTGGCCGACATTCATTCTTTCATCCACACAGCGGTCTAGATGAGGCTAAAGAGGCCAGGTAGGCCAGGTGACGGCTGAGTGCGGGGCCTAAGGCTTCTTTCCCAATCACCATGGAGACAGCCACCGCAAGGCTGGCCGGAACTTCTGACGGGGACGGGTCACAAACACCGAGCCAATAGGAGAGGTCCAGCCTAAGCGGCCACTTCCGCAGTGCCCTCCATTTTACCCATGGACACACGACGGCCCCTTCTCTTTTGGGCCACAAAATCCAGGGCACCCAGGGAATCACCTCACAGTAGGCAGCCCCTGATGTGGACACGTTCGACACACGGGGCCAGCAGGCAGGTACCACTTTTCCACTTACGCTAGGATATCAGTAGGCAAGGCGCCCTTCCTCAGCATCTATGGCCCCTCTGTGTATGTGTTCATTCGGAGAAATCTCTTCCTTCTACCCCTGAGACACATCACAAGTATGAGGGGCCTGAGAGAGAGCCTAGAGATGGAACGGGGGAGGCTTCTGGCTGTACTGCTTCCCCGTGGGTAGAGAAGAGCAGGTAGTCTCTCTGGAAGGTCTTAGCTTCTGTTGACTGACATGGACAATACAGTAGGGGCGGACCCTGGCCAGGTGGAGCTTGTGGGCAGATGCAACCCCTCCGGCGACGAATAATTCCGCTGCTGCTTTGTATGGTGAAAACCTCCCCCCGCCAAGTGGGATCGGTAGAGAACACTGACCCACACCCGCCAGGGGCCTCTCCTGGGACTAAAGATCCCAACATGGTCTCAACGTCGTCACCCTCTCAGCACACACCTTTCCTGCACACGTAATCCTGCCTTTCTCCGTCAGGGCCCTCTCCTACCAGGAGAAAAAGCAAGCCGCTCAAAAAGGCCGATGCCAGGGAACTCGAGGAAACACTGCCATTTTCCAAATTTTGGCTGTCTACATGTCCCCGCCTCCGCTGCAAGGCCGCGTATGTGGCCGGGCTCCGAAGGCAAGGCCGAAATCCTGGCAGCCTGGGCCCCAGCAGTCCCATGGTTTATGGACGTGGGGACACGGATGACCTGTTCGCCACATACAGGAGGGACCCTTGGGCCCTTCACTGGCTCGCCATTCAGCTCCACGACGTCCACTACCGGCCCTGGCCTTTGCTTTGGCTGGTGCCCCACGGAACGTGTGCTCCGGAGCCATGTTTCTCCGCCCATCACTATCATTCTGCCACCAGGCGATATGTGAGTGTGGGAGTCACCATTTGTCACTGGCAGCAGTGTCACGAGGCAGTAGACTTCCAGGTACCCGCTGACCTAGGCTGCCTTCTGCCCCAGGCAAGGTCCCGAATCCTTTACCCCAGATGCTGACACCCGGGCACTGGCGGACATTCATTTGGAGCAACACAGAGGTCTGAGTGAGGGTCAGCGGGCCAGGTAGGTGAAGTCAAGGCCAGGTGGGCGGGGCTAAGACTCCTTTGCCATCACCATAGAGACAGTCCCCCCCCGCAAGAGTGGCCGGAGCTTGTGATGGGCCTGCTGACAAGACTTGAGCCAATGGCAGAGATCCGGCCCGCCAGGCAGATGACACAGGGCCCTCCAGTGTGACCTATGACACCTAGTGGCCACAGGATTTGAGCACACCCTGGGAAAGGCTACGCAGGCACAAGGGAGCCCCTGGTGCGGACTGCTTCAGGGCATTGGCACAGCAGGACAGGTACCTCTTTCCCACTTTCCTCAGGATATCACTACGCAAGGCATCCCCACTCAGCATCTCTTGCCTCTCTCTGTCTCTCTCTGGATGTGTTCGTTCTCTGAAATCTCTTCCTTCTCCCCCTTGTCACTTCACACCTTGGAGTGCCTGACAGAGGGCCTAGAGACGAAAGAGCAAAGGGGGAAGGCCTCTGGCTCTACTGGTTGCCCATGGGCAGAGAAGATCTGCTAGTCTATCTGGAAGGTCTAGAGAGTAGCCATTGATTGGGGAGCTACATCACGGGCGGACCTGGCCAGGTGAAGCTTGCTGACATGCAGCAGCCTCTCCGGAGACTACTAATTCCGCGGAGAACATTCTATGCAAATACCCGGCTGAGTGCCATGGGCAGAAAACATTGACACATACCTGCCAGGGGTCTATCCTGGGTCTCAAGAGTCCACCCTGGTCTCCAGCCACTCATCATCTCAGCACACACTTTGCCTGCACACATGGAATCCGCCTCTCTCCACGAATGCCTTCTCCTGCTAGGAAACACACGATGGCACTCAGCCAAAGGAGAGCACAGGCAAAGTCAACTGAAGCCCGCATTTTCAAGATTTTGCCCTCTGCTGGGCCACAGCCTCCGCTGGCACAGTGCATGTGTGTCACTTCTCCGAAGACAAGGCCGCAATCCGGGCGTCCAGGGCCCCAGCAGTCCAGAGTCTGCGCATGGCGGCATATGGATCACCTCTTTGCCACGTACAGGAGGGAGGCCTGGGCCCTACACTGGCTCCGCTAGAGCTCCACGATCTCAGCTATTTTCCCTGATCTTTGGCCCGTGCCCTCGTGTCTGTGTCATCCCTACTTACACTTCTTCTCCGACCACTCTGAATCCGCCACCTGCGGATACATGAGCATGAAAATCAACATCTGTCACTGCCTGCAGTGTCACAGGTCACTAGGTGTCTAGGCTCAGGCTGACCTTGGCTGTCTTCTGCCCAGGCAAGGAGCCTAATCCTTCAAAGGCAACGAGGACATGTGGTCATTGGCCGACATTCATTCTTTCATCCACACAGCGGTCTAGATGAGGCTAAAGAGGCCAGGTAGGCCAGGTGACGGCTGAGTGCGGGGCCTAAGGCTTCTTTCCCAATCACCATGGAGACAGCCACCGCAAGGCTGGCCGGAACTTCTGACGGGGACGGGTCACAAACACCGAGCCAATAGGAGAGGTCCAGCCTAAGCGGCCACTTCCGCAGTGCCCTCCATTTTACCCATGGACACACGACGGCCCCTTCTCTTTTGGGCCACAAAATCCAGGGCACCCAGGGAATCACCTCACAGTAGGCAGCCCCTGATGTGGACACGTTCGACACACGGGGCCAGCAGGCAGGTACCACTTTTCCACTTACGCTAGGATATCGGTAGGCAAGGCGCCCTTCCTCAGCATCTATGGCCCCTCTGTGTATGTGTTCATTCGGAGAAATCTCTTCCTTCTACCCCTGAGACACATCACAAGTATGAGGGGCCTGAGAGAGAGCCTAGAGATGGAACGGGGGAGGCTTCTGGCTGTACTGCTTCCCCGTGGGTAGAGAAGAGCAGGTAGTCTCTCTGGAAGGTCTTAGCTTCTGTTGACTGACATGGACAATACAGTAGGGGCGGACCCTGGCCAGGTGGAGCTTGTGGGCAGATGCAACCCCTCCGGCGACGAATAATTCCGCTGCTGCTTTGTATGGTGAAAACCTCCCCCCGCCAAGTGGGATGGGTAGACAACACTGACCCACACCCGCCAGGGGCCTCTCCTGGGACTAAAGATCCCAACATGGTCTCAACGTCGTCACCCTCTCAGCACACACCTTTCCTGCACACGTAATCCTGCCTTTCTCCGTCAGGGCCCTCTCCTACCAGGAGAAAAAGCAAGCCGCTCAAAAAGGCCGATGCCAGGGAACTCGAGGAAACACTGCCATTTTCCAAATTTTGGCTGTCTACATGTCCCCGCCTCCGCTGCAAGGCCGCGTATGTGGCCGGGCTCCGAAGGCAAGGCCGAAATCCTGGCAGCCTGGGCCCCAGCAGTCCCATGGTTTATGGACGTGGGGACACGGATGACCTGTTCGCCACATACAGGAGGGACCCTTGGGCCCTTCACTGGCTCGCCATTCGGCTCCACGACGTCCACTACCGGCCCTGGCCTTTGCTTTGGCTGGTGCCCCACGGAACGTGTGCTCCGGAGCCATGTTTCTCCGCCCATCACTATCATTCTGCCACCAGGCGATATGTGAGTGTGGGAGTCACCATTTGTCACTGGCAGCAGTGTCACGAGGCAGTAGACTTCCAGGTACCCGCTGACCTAGGCTGCCTTCTGCCCCAGGCAAGGTCCCGAATCCTTTATCCCAGATGCTGACACCCGGGCACTGGCGGACATTCATTTGGAGCAACACAGAGGTCTGAGTGAGGGTCAGCGGGCCAGGTAGGTGAAGTCAAGGCCAGGTGGGCGGGGCTAAGACTCCTTTGCCATCACCATAGAGACAGTCCCCCCCCGCAAGAGTGGCCGGAGCTTGTGATGGGCCTGCTGACAAGACTTGAGCCAATGGCAGAGATCCGGCCCGCCAGGCAGATGACACAGGGCCCTCCATTCTGACCGATGACAACTAGTGGCCACAGGATTTGAGCACACCCTGGGAAAGGCTACGCAGGCACAAGGGAGCCCCTGGTGCGGACTGCTTCAGGGCATTGGCACAGCAGGCCAGGTACCTCTTTCCCACTTTCCTCAGGATATCACTACGCAAGGCATCCCCACTCAGCATCTCATGCCTCTCTCTGTCTCTCTTTGGATGTGTTCGTTCTCTGAAATCTCTTCCTTCTCCCCCTTGTCACTTCACACCTTGGAGTGCCTGACAGAGGGCCTAGAGACGAAAGAGCAAAGGGGGAAGGCCTCTGGCTCTACTGGTTGCCCATGGGCAGAGAAGATCTGCTAGTCTATCTGGAAGGTCTAGAGAGAAGCCATTGATTGGGGAGCTACTTCACGGGCGGACCTGGCCAGGTGAAGCTTGCTGACATGCAGCAGCCTCTCCGGAGACTACTAATTCCGCGGAGAACATTCTATGCAAATACCTGGCTGAGTGCCTTGGGAAGAAACATTGACACATACCTGCCAGAGGTCTATCCTGGGTCTCAAGAGTCCACCCCGGTCTCCAGCGACTCATCATCTCAGCACACACTTTGCCTGCACACAGGGAATCCGCCTCTCTCCACGAATGCCTTCTCCTGCTAGGAAACACACGATGGCACTCAGCCAAAGGAGAGCACAGGCAAAGTCAACTGAAGCCCCCATTTTCAAGATTTTGCCCTCTGCTGCTCCACAGCCTCCGCTGGCACAGTGCATGTGTGTCACTTCTCCGAAGACAAGGCCGCAATCCGGGCGTCCAGGGCCCCAGCAGTCCAGAGTCTGCGCATGGCGGCATATGGATCACCTCTTTGCCACGTACAGGAGGGAGGCCTGGGCCCTACACTGGCTCCGCTAGAGCTCCACGATCTCAGCTATTTTCCCTGACCTTTGGCCCGTGCCCTCGTGTCTGTGTCATCCCTACTTACACTTCTTCTCCGACCACTCTGAATCCGCCACCTGCGGATACATGAGCATGAAAATCAACATCTGTCACTGCCTGCAGTGTCACAGGTCACTAGGTGTCTAGGCTCAGGCTGACCTTGGCTGTCTTCTGCCCAGGCAAGGAGCCTAATCCTTCAAAGGCAACGAGGACATGTGGTCATTGGCCGACATTCATTCTTTCATCCACACAGCGGTCTAGATGAGGCTAAAGAGGCCAGGTAGGCCAGGTGACGGCTGAGTGCGGGGCCTAAGGCTTCTTTCCCAATCACCATGGAGACAGCCACCGCAAGGCTGGCCGGAACTTCTGACGGGGACGGGTCACAAACACCGAGCCAATAGGAGAGGTCCAGCCTAAGCGGCCACTTCCGCAGTGCCCTCCATTTTACCCATGGACACACGACGGCCCCTTCTCTTTTGGGCCACAAAATCCAGGGCACCCAGGGAATCACCTCACAGTAGGCAGCCCCTGATGTGGACACTTTCGACACACGGGGCCAGCAGGCAGGTACCACTTTTCCACTTACGCTAGGATATCGGTAGGCAAGGCGCCCTTCCTCAGCATCTATGGCCCCTCTGTGTATGTGTTCATTCGGAGAAATCTCTTCCTTCTACCCCTGAGACACATCACAAGTATGAGGGGCCTGAGAGAGAGCCTAGAGATGGAACGGGGGAGGCTTCTGGCTGTACTGCTTCCCTGTGGGTAGAGAAGAGCAGGTAGTCTCTCTGGAAGGTCTTAGCTTCTGTTGACTGACATGGACAATACAGTAGGGGCGGACCCTGGCCAGGTGGAGCTTGTGGGCAGATGCAACCCCTCCGGCGACGAATAATTCCGCTGCTGCTTTGTATGGTGAAAACCTCCCCCCGCCAAGTGGGATGGGTAGACAACACTGACCCACACCCGCCAGGGGCCTCTCCTGGGACTAAAGATCCCAACATGGTCTCAACGTCGTCACCCTCTCAGCACACACCTTTCCTGCACACGTAATCCTGCCTTTCTCCGTCAGGGCCCTCTCCTACCAGGAGAAAAAGCAAGCCGCTCAAAAAGGCCGATGCCAGGGAACTCGAGGAAACACTGCCATTTTCCAAATTTTGGCTGTCTACATGTCCCCGCCTCCGCTGCAAGGCCGCGTATGTGGCCGGGCTCCGAAGGCAAGGCCGAAATCCTGGCAGCCTGGGCCCCAGCAGTCCCATGGTTTATGGACGTGGGGACACGGATGACCTGTTCGCCACATACAGGAGGGACCCTTGGGCCCTTCACTGGCTCGCCATTCAGCTCCACGACGTCCACTACCGGCCCTGGCCTTTGCTTTGGCTGGTGCCCCACGGAACGTGTGCTCCGGAGCCATGTTTCTCCGCCCATCACTATCATTCTGCCACCAGGCGATATGTGAGTGTGGGAGTCACCATTTGTCACTGGCAGCAGTGTCACGAGGCAGTAGACTTCCAGGTACCCGCTGACCTAGGCTGCCTTCTGCCCCAGGCAAGGTCCCGAATCCTTTATCCCAGATGCTGACACCCGGGCACTGGCGGACATTCATTTGGAGCAACACAGAGGTCTGAGTGAGGGTCAGCGGGCCAGGTAGGTGAAGTCAAGGCCAGGTGGGCGGGGCTAAGACTCCTTTGCCATCACCATAGAGACAGTCCCCCCCCGCAAGAGTGGCCGGAGCTTGTGATGGGCCTGCTGACAAGACTTGAGCCAATGGCAGAGATCCGGCCCGCCAGGCAGATGACACAGGGCCCTCCATTCTGACTGATGACAACTAGTGGCCACAGGATTTGAGCACACCCTGGGAAAGGCTACGCAGGCACAAGGGAGCCCCTGGTGCGGACTGCTTCAGGGCATTGGCACAGCAGGCCAGGTACCTCTTTCCCACTTTCCTCAGGATATCACTACGCAAGGCATCCCCACTCAGCATCTCATGCCTCTCTCTGTCTCTCTCTGGATGTGTTCGTTCTCTGAAATCTCTTCCTTCTCCCCCTTGTCACTTCACACCTTGGAGTGCCTGACAGAGGGCCTAGAGACGAAAGAGCAAAGGGGGAAGGCCTCTGGCTCTACTGGTTGCCCATGGGCAGAGAAGATCTGCTAGTCTATCTGGAAGGTCTAGAGAGTAGCCATTGATTGGGGAGCTACATCACGGGCGGACCTGGCCAGGTGAAGCTTGCTGACATGCAGCAGCCTCTCCGGAGACTACTAATTCCGCGGAGAACATTCTATGCAAATACCCGGCTGAGTGCCATGGGCAGAAAACATTGACACATACCTGCCAGGGGTCTATCCTGGGTCTCAAGAGTCCACCCTGGTCTCCAGCCACTCATCATCTCAGCACACACTTTGCCTGCACACATGGAATCCGCCTCTCTCCACGAATGCCTTCTCCTGCTAGGAAACACACGATGGCACTCAGCCAAAGGAGAGCACAGGCAAAGTCAACTGAAGCCCGCATTTTCAAGATTTTGCCCTCTGCTGGGCCACAGCCTCCGCTGGCACAGTGCATGTGTGTCACTTCTCCGAAGACAAGGCCGCAATCCGGGCGTCCAGGGCCCCAGCAGTCCAGAGTCTGCGCATGGCGGCATATGGATCACCTCTTTGCCACGTACAGGAGGGAGGCCTGGGTCCTACACTGGCTCCGCTAGAGCTCCACGATCTCAGCTATTTTCCCTGACCTTTGGCCCGTGCCCTCGTGTCTGTGTCATCCCTAGTTACACTTCTTCTCCGACCACTCTGAATCCGCCACCTGCGGATACATGAGCATGAAAATCAACATCTGTCACTGCCTGCAGTGTCACAGGTCACTAGGTGTCTAGGCTCAGGCTGACCTTGGCTGTCTTCTGCCCAGGCAAGGAGCCTAATCCTTCAAAGGCAACGAGGACATGTGGTCATTGGCCGACATTCATTCTTTCATCCACACAGCGGTCTAGATGAGGCTAAAGAGGCCAGGTAGGCCAGGTGACGGCTGAGTGCGGGGCCTAAGGCTTCTTTCCCAATCACCATGGAGACAGCCACCGCAAGGCTGGCCGGAACTTCTGACGGGGACGGGTCACAAACACCGAGCCAATAGGAGAGGTCCAGCCTAAGCGGCCACTTCCGCAGTGCCCTCCATTTTACCCATGGACACACGACGGCCCCTTCTCTTTTGGGCCACAAAATCCAGGGCACCCAGGGAATCACCTCACAGTAGGCAGCCCCTGATGTGGACACGTTCGACACACGGGGCCAGCAGGCAGGTACCACTTTTCCACTTACGCTAGGATATCAGTAGGCAAGGCGCCCTTCCTCAGCATCTATGGCCCCTCTGTGTATGTGTTCATTCGGAGAAATCTCTTCCTTCTACCCCTGAGACACATCACAAGTATGAGGGGCCTGAGAGAGAGCCTAGAGATGGAACGGGGGAGGCTTCTGGCTGTACTGCTTCCCCGTGGGTAGAGAAGAGCAGGTAGTCTCTCTGGAAGGTCTTAGCTTCTGTTGACTGACATGGACAATACAGTAGGGGCGGACCCTGGCCAGGTGGAGCTTGTGGGCAGATGCAACCCCTCCGGCGACGAATAATTCCGCTGCTGCTTTGTATGGTGAAAACCTCCCCCCGCCAAGTGGGATCGGTAGAGAACACTGACCCACGCCCGCCAGGGGCCTCTCCTGGGACTAAAGATCCCAACATGGTCTCAACGTCGTCACCCTCTCAGCACACACCTTTCCTGCACACGTAATCCTGCCTTTCTCCGTCAGGGCCCTCTCCTACCAGGAGAAAAAGCAAGCCGCTCAAAAAGGCCGATGCCAGGGAACTCGAGGAAACACTGCCATTTTCCAAATTTTGGCTGTCTACATGTCCCCGCCTCCGCTGCAAGGCCGCGTATGTGGCCGGGCTCCGAAGGCAAGGCCGAAATCCTGGCAGCCTGGGCCCCAGCAGTCCCATGGTTTATGGACGTGGGGACACGGATGACCTGTTCGCCACATACAGGAGGGACCCTTGGGCCCTTCACTGGCTCGCCATTCAGCTCCACGACGTCCACTACCGGCCCTGGCCTTTGCTTTGGCTGGTGCCCCACGGAACGTGTGCTCCGGAGCCATGTTTCTCCGCCCATCACTATCATTCTGCCACCAGGCGATATGTGAGTGTGGGAGTCACCATTTGTCACTGGCAGCAGTGTCACGAGGCAGTAGACTTCCAGGTACCCGCTGACCTAGGCTGCCTTCTGCCCCAGGCAAGGTCCCGAATCCTTTACCCCAGATGCTGACACCCGGGCACTGGCGGACATTCATTTGGAGCAACACAGAGGTCTGAGTGAGGGTCAGCGGGCCAGGTAGGTGAAGTCAAGGCCAGGTGGGCGGGGCTAAGACTCCTTTGCCATCACCATAGAGACAGTCCCCCCCCGCAAGAGTGGCCGGAGCTTGTGATGGGCCTGCTGACAAGACTTGAGCCAATGGCAGAGATCCGGCCCGCCAGGCAGATGACACAGGGCCCTCCATTCTGACTGATGACAACTAGTGGCCACAGGATTTGAGCACACCCTGGGAAAGGCTACGCAGGCACAAGGGAGCCCCTGGTGCGGACTGCTTCAGGGCATTGGCACAGCAGGCCAGGTACCTCTTTCCCACTTTCCTCAGGATATCACTACGCAAGGCATCCCCACTCAGCATCTCATGCCTCTCTCTGTCTCTCTTTGGATGTGTTCGTTCTCTGAAATCTCTTCCTTCTCCCCCTTGTCACTTCACACCTTGGAGTGCCTGACAGAGGGCCTAGAGACGAAAGAGCAAAGGGGGAAGGCCTCTGGCTCTACTGGTTGCCCATGGGCAGAGAAGATCTGCTAGTCTATCTGGAAGGTCTAGAGAGTAGCCATTGATTGGGGAGCTACTTCACGGGCGGACCTGGCCAGGTGAAGCTTGCTGACATGCAGCAGCCTCTCCGGAGACTACTAATTCCGCGGAGAACATTCTATGCAAATACCTGGCTGAGTGCCTTGGGAAGAAACATTGACACATACCTGCCAGAGGTCTATCCTGGGTCTGAAGAGTCCACCCCGGTCTCCAGCGAATCATCATCTCAGCACACACTTTGCCTGCACACAGGGAATCCGCCTCTCTCCACGAATGCCTTCTCCTGCTAGGAAACACACGATGGCACTCAGCCAAAGGAGAGCACAGGCAAAGTCAACTGAAGCCCCCATTTTCAAGATTTTGCCCTCTGCTGCTCCACAGCCTCCGCTGGCACAGTGCATGTGTGTCACTTCTCCGAAGACAAGGCCGCAATCCGGGCGTCCAGGGCCCCAGCAGTCCAGAGTCTGCGCATGGCGGCATATGGATCACCTCTTTGCCACGTACAGGAGGGAGGCCTGGGCCCTACACTGGCTCCGCTAGAGCTCCACGATCTCAGCTATTTTCCCTGACCTTTGGCCCGTGCCCTCGTGTCTGTGTCATCCCTACTTACACTTCTTCTCCGACCACTCTGAATCCGCCACCTGCGGATACATGAGCATGAAAATCAACATCTGTCACTGCCTGCAGTGTCACAGGTCACTAGGTGTCTAGGCTCAGGCTGACCTTGGCTGTCTTCTGCCCAGGCAAGGAGCCTAATCCTTCAAAGGCAACGAGGACATGTGGTCATTGGCCGACATTCATTCTTTCATCCACACAGCGGTCTAGATGAGGCTAAAGAGGCCAGGTAGGCCAGGTGACGGCTGAGTGCGGGGCCTAAGGCTTCTTTCCCAATCACCATGGAGACAGCCACCGCAAGGCTGGCCGGAACTTCTGACGGGGACGGGTCACAAACACCGAGCCAATAGGAGAGGTCCAGCCTAAGCGGCCACTTCCGCAGTGCCCTCCATTTTACCCATGGACACACGACGGCCCCTTCTCTTTTGGGCCACAAAATCCAGGGCACCCAGGGAATCACCTCACAGTAGGCAGCCCCTGATGTGGACACGTTCGACACACGGGGCCAGCAGGCAGGTACCACTTTTCCACTTACGCTAGGATATCGGTAGGCAAGGCGCCATTCCTCAGCATCTATGGCCCCTCTGTGTATGTGTTCATTCGGAGAAATCTCTTCCTTCTACCCCTGAGACACATCACAAGTATGAGGGGCCTGAGAGAGAGCCTAGAGATGGAACGGGGGAGGCTTCTGGCTGTACTGCTTCCCCGTGGGTAGAGAAGAGCAGGTAGTCTCTCTGGAAGGTCTTAGCTTCTGTTGACTGACATGGACAATACAGTAGGGGCGGACCCTGGCCAGGTGGAGCTTGTGGGCAGATGCAACCCCTCCGGCGACGAATAATTCCGCTGCTGCTTTGTATGGTGAAAACCTCCCCCCGCCAAGTGGGATGGGTAGACAACACTGACCCACACCCGCCAGGGGCCTCTCCTGGGACTAAAGATCCCAACATGGTCTCAACGTCGTCACCCTCTCAGCACACACCTTTCCTGCACACGTAATCCTGCCTTTCTCCGTCAGGGCCCTCTCCTACCAGGAGAAAAAGCAAGCCGCTCAAAAAGGCCGATGCCAGGGAACTCGAGGAAACACTGCCATTTTCCAAATTTTGGCTGTCTACATGTCCCCGCCTCCGCTGCAAGGCCGCGTATGTGGCCGGGCTCCGAAGGCAAGGCCGAAATCCTGGCAGCCTGGGCCCCAGCAGTCCCATGGTTTATGGACGTGGGGACACGGATGACCTGTTCGCCACATACAGGAGGGACCCTTGGGCCCTTCACTGGCTCGCCATTCGGCTCCACGACGTCCACTACCGGCCCTGGCCTTTGCTTTGGCTGGTGCCCCACGGAACGTGTGCTCCGGAGCCATGTTTCTCCGCCCATCACTATCATTCTGCCACCAGGCGATATGTGAGTGTGGGAGTCACCATTTGTCACTGGCAGCAGTGTCACGAGGCAGTAGACTTCCAGGTACCCGCTGACCTAGGCTGCCTTCTGCCCCAGGCAAGGTCCCGAATCCTTTATCCCAGATGCTGACACCCGGGCACTGGCGGACATTCATTTGGAGCAACACAGAGGTCTGAGTGAGGGTCAGCGGGCCAGGTAGGTGAAGTCAAGGCCAGGTGGGCGGGGCTAAGACTCCTTTGCCATCACCATAGAGACAGTCCCCCCCCGCAAGAGTGGGCGGAGCTTGTGATGGGCCTGCTGACAAGACTTGAGCCAATGGCAGAGATCCGGCCCGCCAGGCAGATGACACAGGGCCCTCCATTCTGACTGATGACAACTAGTGGCCACAGGATTTGAGCACACCCTGGGAAAGGCTACGCAGGCACAAGGGAGCCCCTGGTGCGGACTGCTTCAGGGCATTGGCACAGCAGGCCAGGTACCTCTTTCCCACTTTCCTCAGGATATCACTACGCAAGGCATCCCCACTCAGCATCTCATGCCTCTCTCTGTCTCTCTTTGGATGTGTTCGTTCTCTGAAATCTCTTCCTTCTCCCCCTTGTCACTTCACACCTTGGAGTGCCTGACAGAGGGCCTAGAGACGAAAGAGCAAAGGGGGAAGGCCTCTGGCTCTACTGGTTGCCCATGGGCAGAGAAGATCTGCTAGTCTATCTGGAAGGTCTAGAGAGTAGCCATTGATTGGGGAGCTACTTCACGGGCGGACCTGGCCAGGTGAAGCTTGCTGACATGCAGCAGCCTCTCCGGAGACTACTAATTCCGCGGAGAACATTCTATGCAAATACCTGGCTGAGTGCCTTGGGAAGAAACATTGACACATACCTGCCAGAGGTCTATCCTGGGTCTCAAGAGTCCACCCCGGTCTCCAGCGACTCATCATCTCAGCACACACTTTGCCTGCACACAGGGAATCCGCCTCTCTCCACGAATGCCTTCTCCTGCTAGGAAACACACGATGGCACTCAGCCAAAGGAGAGCACAGGCAAAGTCAACTGAAGCCCCCATTTTCAAGATTTTGCCCTCTGCTGCTCCACAGCCTCCGCTGGCACAGTGCATGTGTGTCACTTCTCCGAAGACAAGGCCGCAATCCGGGCGTCCAGGGCCCCAGCAGTCCAGAGTCTGCGCATGGCGGCATATGGATCACCTCTTTGCCACGTACAGGAGGGAGGCCTGGGCCCTACACTGGCTCCGCTAGAGCTCCACGATCTCAGCTATTTTCCCTGACCTTTGGCCCGTGCCCTCGTGTCTGTGTCATCCCTAGTTACACTTCTTCTCCGACCACTCTGAATCCGCCACCTGCGGATACATGAGCATGAAAATCAACATCTGTCACTGCCTGCAGTGTCACAGGTCACTAGGTGTCTAGGCTCAGGCTGACCTTGGCTGTCTTCTGCCCAGGCAAGGAGCCTAATCCTTCAAAGGCAACGAGGACATGTGGTCATTGGCCGACATTCATTCTTTCATCCACACAGCGGTCTAGATGAGGCTAAAGAGGCCAGGTAGGCCAGGTGACGGCTGAGTGCGGGGCCTAAGGCTTCTTTCCCAATCACCATGGAGACAGCCACCGCAAGGCTGGCCGGAACTTCTGACGGGGACGGGTCACAAACACCGAGCCAATAGGAGAGGTCCAGCCTAAGCGGCCACTTCCGCAGTGCCCTCCATTTTACCCATGGACACACGACGGCCCCTTCTCTTTTGGGCCACAAAATCCAGGGCACCCAGGGAATCACCTCACAGTAGGCAGCCCCTGATGTGGACACGTTCGACACACGGGGCCAGCAGGCAGGTACCACTTTTCCACTTACGCTAGGATATCGGTAGGCAAGGCGCCCTTCCTCAGCATCTATGGCCCCTCTGTGTATGTGTTCATTCGGAGAAATCTCTTCCTTCTACCCCTGAGACACATCACAAGTATGAGGGGCCTGAGAGAGAGCCTAGAGATGGAACGGGGGAGGCTTCTGGCTGTACTGCTTCCCCGTGGGTAGAGAAGAGCAGGTAGTCTCTCTGGAAGGTCTTAGCTTCTGTTGACTGACATGGACAATACAGTAGGGGCGGACCCTGGCCAGGTGGAGCTTGTGGGCAGATGCAACCCCTCCGGCGACGAATAATTCCGCTGCTGCTTTGTATGGTGAAAACCTCCCCCCGCCAAGTGGGATGGGTAGACAACACTGACCCACACCCGCCAGGGGCCTCTCCTGGGACTAAAGATCCCAACATGGTCTCAACGTCGTCACCCTCTCAGCACACACCTTTCCTGCACACGTAATCCTGCCTTTCTCCGTCAGGGCCCTCTCCTACCAGGAGAAAAAGCAAGCCGCTCAAAAAGGCCGATGCCAGGGAACTCGAGGAAACACTGCCATTTTCCAAATTTTGGCTGTCTACATGTCCCCGCCTCCGCTGTAAGGCCGCGTATGTGGCCGGGCTCCGAAGGCAAGGCCGAAATCCTGGCAGCCTGGGCCCCAGCAGTCCCATGGTTTATGGACGTGGGGACACGGACGACCTGTTCGCCACATACAGGAGGGACCCTTGGGCCCTTCACTGGCTCGCCATTCAGCTCCACGACGTCCACTACCGGCCCTGGCCTTTGCTTTGGCTGGTGCCCCACGGAACGTGTGCTCCGGAGCCATGTTTCTCCGCCCATCACTATCATTCTGCCACCAGGCGATATGTGAGTGTGGGAGTCACCATTTGTCACTGGCAGCAGTGTCACGAGGCAGTAGACTTCCAGGTACCCGCTGACCTAGGCTGCCTTCTGCCCCAGGCAAGGTCCCGAATCCTTTATCCCAGATGCTGACACCCGGGCACTGGCGGACATTCATTTGGAGCAACACAGAGGTCTGAGTGAGGGTCAGCGGGCCAGGTAGGTGAAGTCAAGGCCAGGTGGGCGGGGCTAAGACTCCTTTGCCATCACCATAGAGACAGTCCCCCCCCGCAAGAGTGGCCGGAGCTTGTGATGGGCCTGCTGACAAGACTTGAGCCAATGGCAGAGATCCGGCCCGCCAGGCAGATGACACAGGGCCCTCCATTCTGACCGATGACAACTAGTGGCCACAGGATTTGAGCACACCCTGGGAAAGGCTACGCAGGCACAAGGGAGCCCCTGGTGCGGACTGCTTCAGGGCATTGGCACAGCAGGCCAGGTACCTCTTTCCCACTTTCCTCAGGATATCACTACGCAAGGCATCCCCACTCAGCATCTCATGCCTCTCTCTGTCTCTCTTTGGATGTGTTCGTTCTCTGAAATCTCTTCCTTCTCCCCCTTGTCACTTCACACCTTGGAGTGCCTGACAGAGGGCCTAGAGACGAAAGAGCAAAGGGGGAAGGCCTCTGGCTCTACTGGTTGCCCATGGGCAGAGAAGATCTGCTAGTCTATCTGGAAGGTCTAGAGAGAAGCCATTGATTGGGGAGCTACTTCACGGGCGGACCTGGCCAGGTGAAGCTTGCTGACATGCAGCAGCCTCTCCGGAGACTACTAGTTCCGCGGAGAACATTCTATGCAAATACCTGGCTGAGTGCCTTGGGAAGAAACATTGACACATACCTGCCAGAGGTCTATCCTGGGTCTCAAGAGTCCACCCCGGTCTCCAGCGACTCATCATCTCAGCACACACTTTGCCTGCACACAGGGAATCCGCCTCTCTCCACGAATGCCTTCTCCTGCTAGGAAACACACGATGGCACTCAGCCAAAGGAGAGCACAGGCAAAGTCAACTGAAGCCCCCATTTTCAAGATTTTGCCCTCTGCTGCTCCACAGCCTCCGCTGGCACAGTGCATGTGTGTCACTTCTCCGAAGACAAGGCCGCAATCCGGGCGTCCAGGGCCCCAGCAGTCCAGAGTCTGCGCATGGCGGCATATGGATCACCTCTTTGCCACGTACAGGAGGGAGGCCTGGGCCCTACACTGGCTCCGCTAGAGCTCCACGATCTCAGCTATTTTCCCTGACCTTTGGCCCGTGCCCTCGTGTCTGTGTCATCCCTACTTACACTTCTTCTCCGACCACTCTGAATCCGCCACCTGCGGATACATGAGCATGAAAATCAACATCTGTCACTGCCTGCAGTGTCACAGGTCACTAGGTGTCTAGGCTCAGGCTGACCTTGGCTGTCTTCTGCCCAGGCAAGGAGCCTAATCCTTCAAAGGCAACGAGGACATGTGGTCATTGGCCGACATTCATTCTTTCATCCACACAGCGGTCTAGATGAGGCTAAAGAGGCCAGGTAGGCCAGGTGACGGCTGAGTGCGGGGCCTAAGGCTTCTTTCCCAATCACCATGGAGACAGCCACCGCAAGGCTGGCCGGAACTTCTGACGGGGACGGGTCACAAACACCGAGCCAATAGGAGAGGTCCAGCCTAAGCGGCCACTTCCGCAGTGCCCTCCATTTTACCCATGGACACACGACGGCCCCTTCTCTTTTGGGCCACAAAATCCAGGGCACCCAGGGAATCACCTCACAGTAGGCAGCCCCTGATGTGGACACTTTCGACACACGGGGCCAGCAGGCAGGTACCACTTTTCCACTTACGCTAGGATATCGGTAGGCAAGGCGCCCTTCCTCAGCATCTATGGCCCCTCTGTGTATGTGTTCATTCGGAGAAATCTCTTCCTTCTACCCCTGAGACACATCACAAGTATGAGGGGCCTGAGAGAGAGCCTAGAGATGGAACGGGGGAGGCTTCTGGCTGTACTGCTTCCCCGTGGGTAGAGAAGAGCAGGTAGTCTCTCTGGAAGGTCTTAGCTTCTGTTGACTGACATGGACAATACAGTAGGGGCGGACCCTGGCCAGGTGGAGCTTGTGGGCAGATGCAACCCCTCCGGCGACGAATAATTCCGCTGCTGCTTTGTATGGTGAAAACCTCCCCCCGCCAAGTGGGATGGGTAGACAACACTGACCCACACCCGCCAGGGGCCTCTCCTGGGACTAAAGATCCCAACATGGTCTCAACGTCGTCACCCTCTCAGCACACACCTTTCCTGCACACGTAATCCTGCCTTTCTCCGTCAGGGCCCTCTCCTACCAGGAGAAAAAGCAAGCCGCTCAAAAAGGCCGATGCCAGGGAACTCGAGGAAACACTGCCATTTTCCAAATTTTGGCTGTCTACATGTCCCCGCCTCCGCTGCAAGGCCGCGTATGTGGCCGGGCTCCGAAGGCAAGGCCGAAATCCTGGCAGCCTGGGCCCCAGCAGTCCCATGGTTTATGGACGTGGGGACACGGATGACCTGTTCGCCACATACAGGAGGGACCCTTGGGCCCTTCACTGGCTCGCCATTCAGCTCCACGACGTCCACTACCGGCCCTGGCCTTTGCTTTGGCTGGTGCCCCACGGAACGTGTGCTCCGGAGCCATGTTTCTCCGCCCATCACTATCATTCTGCCACCAGGCGATATGTGAGTGTGGGAGTCACCATTTGTCACTGGCAGCAGTGTCACGAGGCAGTAGACTTCCAGGTACCCGCTGACCTAGGCTGCCTTCTGCCCCAGGCAAGGTCCCGAATCCTTTATCCCAGATGCTGACACCCGGGCACTGGCGGACATTCATTTGGAGCAACACAGAGGTCTGAGTGAGGGTCAGCGGGCCAGGTAGGTGAAGTCAAGGCCAGGTGGGCGGGGCTAAGACTCCTTTGCCATCACCATAGAGACAGTCCCCCCCCGCAAGAGTGGCCGGAGCTTGTGATGGGCCTGCTGACAAGACTTGAGCCAATGGCAGAGATCCGGCCCGCCAGGCAGATGACACAGGGCCCTCCATTCTGACTGATGACAACTAGTGGCCACAGGATTTGAGCACACCCTGGGAAAGGCTACGCAGGCACAAGGGAGCCCCTGGTGCGGACTGCTTCAGGGCATTGGCACAGCAGGCCAGGTACCTCTTTCCCACTTTCCTCAGGATATCACTACGCAAGGCATCCCCACTCAGCATCTCATGCCTCTCTCTGTCTCTCTTTGGATGTGTTCGTTCTCTGAAATCTCTTCCTTCTCCCCCTTGTCACTTCACACCTTGGAGTGCCTGACAGAGGGCCTAGAGACGAAAGAGCAAAGGGGGAAGGCCTCTGGCTCTACTGGTTGCCCATGGGCAGAGAAGATCTGCTAGTCTATCTGGAAGGTCTAGAGAGTAGCCATTGATTGGGGAGCTACTTCACGGGCGGACCTGGCCAGGTGAAGCTTGCTGACATGCAGCAGCCTCTCCGGAGACTACTAATTCCGCGGAGAACATTCTATGCAAATACCTGGCTGAGTGCCTTGGGAAGAAACATTGACACATACCTGCCAGAGGTCTATCCTGGGTCTGAAGAGTCCACCCCGGTCTCCAGCGAATCATCATCTCAGCACACACTTTGCCTGCACACAGGGAATCCGCCTCTCTCCACGAATGCCTTCTCCTGCTAGGAAACACACGATGGCACTCAGCCAAAGGAGAGCACAGGCAAAGTCAACTGAAGCCCCCATTTTCAAGATTTTGCCCTCTGCTGCTCCACAGCCTCCGCTGGCACAGTGCATGTGTGTCACTTCTCCGAAGACAAGGCCGCAATCCGGGCGTCCAGGGCCCCAGCAGTCCAGAGTCTGCGCATGGCGGCATATGGATCACCTCTTTGCCACGTACAGGAGGGAGGCCTGGGCCCTACACTGGCTCCGCTAGAGCTCCACGATCTCAGCTATTTTCCCTGACCTTTGGCCCGTGCCCTCGTGTCTGTGTCATCCCTACTTACACTTCTTCTCCGACCACTCTGAATCCGCCACCTGCGGATACATGAGCATGAAAATCAACATCTGTCACTGCCTGCAGTGTCACAGGTCACTAGGTGTCTAGGCTCAGGCTGACCTTGGCTGTCTTCTGCCCAGGCAAGGAGCCTAATCCTTCAAAGGCAACGAGGACATGTGGTCATTGGCCGACATTCATTCTTTCATCCACACAGCGGTCTAGATGAGGCTAAAGAGGCCAGGTAGGCCAGGTGACGGCTGAGTGCGGGGCCTAAGGCTTCTTTCCCAATCACCATGGAGACAGCCACCGCAAGGCTGGCCGGAACTTCTGACGGGGACGGGTCACAAACACCGAGCCAATAGGAGAGGTCCAGCCTAAGCGGCCACTTCCGCAGTGCCCTCCATTTTACCCATGGACACACGACGGCCCCTTCTCTTTTGGGCCACAAAATCCAGGGCACCCAGGGAATCACCTCACAGTAGGCAGCCCCTGATGTGGACACGTTCGACACACGGGGCCAGCAGGCAGGTACCACTTTTCCACTTACGCTAGGATATCGGTAGGCAAGGCGCCCTTCCTCAGCATCTATGGCCCCTCTGTGTATGTGTTCATTCGGAGAAATCTCTTCCTTCTACCCCTGAGACACATCACAAGTATGAGGGGCCTGAGAGAGAGCCTAGAGATGGAACGGGGGAGGCTTCTGGCTGTACTGCTTCCCCGTGGGTAGAGAAGAGCAGGTAGTCTCTCTGGAAGGTCTTAGCTTCTGTTGACTGACATGGACAATACAGTAGGGGCGGACCCTGGCCAGGTGGAGCTTGTGGGCAGATGCAACCCCTCCGGCGACGAATAATTCCGCTGCTGCTTTGTATGGTGAAAACCTCCCCCCGCCAAGTGGGATGGGTAGACAACACTGACCCACACCCGCCAGGGGCCTCTCCTGGGACTAAAGATCCCAACATGGTCTCAACGTCGTCACCCTCTCAGCACACACCTTTCCTGCACACGTAATCCTGCCTTTCTCCGTCAGGGCCCTCTCCTACCAGGAGAAAAAGCAAGCCGCTCAAAAAGGCCGATGCCAGGGAACTCGAGGAAACACTGCCATTTTCCAAATTTTGGCTGTCTACATGTCCCCGCCTCCGCTGCAAGGCCGCGTATGTGGCCGGGCTCCGAAGGCAAGGCCGAAATCCTGGCAGCCTGGGCCCCAGCAGTCCCATGGTTTATGGACGTGGGGACACGGATGACCTGTTCGCCACATACAGGAGGGACCCTTGGGCCCTTCACTGGCTCGCCATTCAGCTCCACGACGTCCACTACCGGCCCTGGCCTTTGCTTTGGCTGGTGCCCCACGGAACGTGTGCTCCGGAGCCATGTTTCTCCGCCCATCACTATCATTCTGCCACCAGGCGATATGTGAGTGTGGGAGTCACCATTTGTCACTGGCAGCAGTGTCACGAGGCAGTAGACTTCCAGGTACCCGCTGACCTAGGCTGCCTTCTGACCCAGGCAAGGTCCCGAATCCTTTATCCCAGATGCTGACACCCGGGCACTGGCGGACATTCATTTGGAGCAACACAGAGGTCTGAGTGAGGGTCAGCGGGCCAGGTAGGTGAAGTCAAGGCCAGGTGGGCGGGGCTAAGACTCCTTTGCCATCACCATAGAGACAGTCCCCCCCCGCAAGAGTGGCCGGAGCTTGTGATGGGCCTGCTGACAAGACTTGAGCCAATGGCAGAGATCCGGCCCGCCAGGCAGATGACACAGGGCCCTCCATTCTGACCGATGACAACTAGTGGCCACAGGATTTGAGCACACCCTGGGAAAGGCTACGCAGGCACAAGGGAGCCCCTGGTGCGGACTGCTTCAGGGCATTGGCACAGCAGGCCAGGTACCTCTTTCCCACTTTCCTCAGGATATCACTACGCAAGGCATCCCCACTCAGCATCTCATGCCTCTCTCTGTCTCTCTTTGGATGTGTTCGTTCTCTGAAATCTCTTCCTTCTCCCCCTTGTCACTTCACACCTTGGAGTGCCTGACAGAGGGCCTAGAGACGAAAGAGCAAAGGGGGAAGGCCTCTGGCTCTACTGGTTGCCCATGGGCAGAGAAGATCTGCTAGTCTATCTGGAAGGTCTAGAGAGAAGCCATTGATTGGGGAGCTACTTCACGGGCGGACCTGGCCAGGTGAAGCTTGCTGACATGCAGCAGCCTCTCCGGAGACTACTAATTCCGGGGAGAACATTCTATGCAAATACCTGGCTGAGTGCCTTGGGAAGAAACATTGACACATACCTGCCAGAGGTCTATCCTGGGTCTCAAGAGTCCACCCCGGTCTCCAGCGACTCATCATCTCAGCACACACTTTGCCTGCACACAGGGAATCCGCCTCTCTCCACGAATGCCTTCTCCTGCTAGGAAACACACGATGGCACTCAGCCAAAGGAGAGCACAGGCAAAGTCAACTGAAGCCCCCATTTTCAAGATTTTGCCCTCTGCTGCTCCACAGCCTCCGCTGGCACAGTGCATGTGTGTCACTTCTCCGAAGACAAGGCCGCAATCCGGGCGTCCAGGGCCCCAGCAGTCCAGAGTCTGCGCATGGCGGCATATGGATCACCTCTTTGCCACGTACAGGAGGGAGGCCTGGGCCCTACACTGGCTCCGCTAGAGCTCCACGATCTCAGCTATTTTCCCTGACCTTTGGCCCGTGCCCTCGTGTCTGTGTCATCCCTACTTACACTTCTTCTCCGACCACTCTGAATCCGCCACCTGCGGATACATGAGCATGAAAATCAACATCTGTCACTGCCTGCAGTGTCACAGGTCACTAGGTGTCTAGGCTCAGGCTGACCTTGGCTGTCTTCTGCCCAGGCAAGGAGCCTAATCCTTCAAAGGCAACGAGGACATGTGGTCATTGGCCGACATTCATTCTTTCATCCACACAGCGGTCTAGATGAGGCTAAAGAGGCCAGGTAGGCCAGGTGACGGCTGAGTGCGGGGCCTAAGGCTTCTTTCCCAATCACCATGGAGACAGCCACCGCAAGGCTGGCCGGAACTTCTGACGGGGACGGGTCACAAACACCGAGCCAATAGGAGAGGTCCAGCCTAAGCGGCCACTTCCGCAGTGCCCTCCATTTTACCCATGGACACACGACGGCCCCTTCTCTTTTGGGCCACAAAATCCAGGGCACCCAGGGAATCACCTCACAGTAGGCAGCCCCTGATGTGGACACGTTCGACACACGGGGCCAGCAGGCAGGTACCACTTTTCCACTTACGCTAGGATATCGGTAGGCAAGGCGCCCTTCCTCAGCATCTATGGCCCCTCTGTGTATGTGTTCATTCGGAGAAATCTCTTCCTTCTACCCCTGAGACACATCACAAGTATGAGGGGCCTGAGAGAGAGCCTAGAGATGGAACGGGGGAGGCTTCTGGCTGTACTGCTTCCCCGTGGGTAGAGAAGAGCAGGTAGTCTCTCTGGAAGGTCTTAGCTTCTGTTGACTGACATGGACAATACAGTAGGGGCGGACCCTGGCCAGGTGGAGCTTGTGGGCAGATGCAACCCTCCGGCGACGAATAATTCCGCTGCTGCTTTGTATGGTGAAAACCTCCCCCCGCCAAGTGGGATGGGTAGACAACACTGACCCACACCCGCCAGGGGCCTCTCCTGGGACTAAAGATCCCAACATGGTCTCAACGTCGTCACCCTCTCAGCACACACCTTTCCTGCACACGTAATCCTGCCTTTCTCCGTCAGGGCCCTCTCCTACCAGGAGAAAAAGCAAGCCGCTCAAAAAGGCCGATGCCAGGGAACTCGAGGAAACACTGCCATTTTCCAAATTTTGGCTGTCTACATGTCCCCGCCTCCGCTGCAAGGCCGCGTATGTGGCCGGGCTCCGAAGGCAAGGCCGAAATCCTGGCAGCCTGGGCCCCAGCAGTCCCATGGTTTATGGACGTGGGGACACGGATGACCTGTTCGCCACATACAGGAGGGACCCTTGGGCCCTTCACTGGCTCGCCATTCAGCTCCACGACGTCCACTACCGGCCCTGGCCTTTGCTTTGGCTGGTGCCCCACGGAACGTGTGCTCCGGAGCCATGTTTCTCCGCCCATCACTATCATTCTGCCACCAGGCGATATGTGAGTGTGGGAGTCACCATTTGTCACTGGCAGCAGTGTCACGAGGCAGTAGACTTCCAGGTACCCGCTGACCTAGGCTGCCTTCTGCCCCAGGCAAGGTCCCGAATCCTTTATCCCAGATGCTGACACCCGGGCACTGGCGGACATTCATTTGGAGCAACACAGAGGTCTGAGTGAGGGTCAGCGGGCCAGGTAGGTGAAGTCAAGGCCAGGTGGGCGGGGCTAAGACTCCTTTGCCATCACCATAGAGACAGTCCCCCCCCGCAAGAGTGGGCGGAGCTTGTGATGGGCCTGCTGACAAGACTTGAGCCAATGGCAGAGATCCGGCCCGCCAGGCAGATGACACAGGGCCCTCCATTCTGACCGATGACAACTAGTGGCCACAGGATTTGAGCACACCCTGGGAAAGGCTACGCAGGCACAAGGGAGCCCCTGGTGCGGACTGCTTCAGGGCATTGGCACAGCAGGCCAGGTACCTCTTTCCCACTTTCCTCAGGATATCACTACGCAAGGCATCCCCACTCAGCATCTCATGCCTCTCTCTGTCTCTCTTTGGATGTGTTCGTTCTCTGAAATCTCTTCCTTCTCCCCCTTGTCACTTCACACCTTGGAGTGCCTGACAGAGGGCCTAGAGACGAAAGAGCAAAGGGGGAAGGCCTCTGGCTCTACTGGTTGCCCATGGGCAGAGAAGATCTGCTAGTCTATCTGGAAGGTCTAGAGAGAAGCCATTGATTGGGGAGCTACTTCACGGGCGGACCTGGCCAGGTGAAGCTTGCTGACATGCAGCAGCCTCTCCGGAGACTACTAATTCCGCGGAGAACATTCTATGCAAATACCTGGCTGAGTGCCTTGGGAAGAAACATTGACACATACCTGCCAGAGGTCTATCCTGGGTCTCAAGAGTCCACCCCGGTCTCCAGCGACTCATCATCTCAGCACACACTTTGCCTGCACACAGGGAATCCGCCTCTCTCCACGAATGCCTTCTCCTGCTAGGAAACACACGATGGCACTCAGCCAAAGGAGAGCACAGGCAAAGTCAACTGAAGCCCCCATTTTCAAGATTTTGCCCTCTGCTGCTCCACAGCCTCCGCTGGCACAGTGCATGTGTGTCACTTCTCCGAAGACAAGGCCGCAATCCGGGCGTCCAGGGCCCCAGCAGTCCAGAGTCTGCGCATGGCGGCATATGGATCACCTCTTTGCCACGTACAGGAGGGAGGCCTGGGCCCTACACTGGCTCCGCTAGAGCTCCACGATCTCAGCTATTTTCCCTGACCTTTGGCCCGTGCCCTCGTGTCTGTGTCATCCCTACTTACACTTCTTCTCCGACCACTCTGAATCCGCCACCTGCGGATACATGAGCATGAAAATCAACATCTGTCACTGCCTGCAGTGTCACAGGTCACTAGGTGTCTAGGCTCAGGCTGACCTTGGCTGTCTTCTGCCCAGGCAAGGAGCCTAATCCTTCAAAGGCAACGAGGACATGTGGTCATTGGCCGACATTCATTCTTTCATCCACACAGCGGTCTAGATGAGGCTAAAGAGGCCAGGTAGGCCAGGTGACGGCTGAGTGCGGGGCCTAAGGCTTCTTTCCCAATCACCATGGAGACAGCCACCGCAAGGCTGGCCGGAACTTCTGACGGGGACGGGTCACAAACACCGAGCCAATAGGAGAGGTCCAGCCTAAGCGGCCACTTCCGCAGTGCCCTCCATTTTACCCATGGACACACGACGGCCCCTTCTCTTTTGGGCCACAAAATCCAGGGCACCCAGGGAATCACCTCACAGTAGGCAGCCCCTGATGTGGACACGTTCGACACACGGGGCCAGCAGGCAGGTACCACTTTTCCACTTACGCTAGGATATCGGTAGGCAAGGCGCCCTTCCTCAGCATCTATGGCCCCTCTGTGTATGTGTTCATTCGGAGAAATCTCTTCCTTCTACCCCTGAGACACATCACAAGTATGAGGGGCCTGAGAGAGAGCCTAGAGATGGAACGGGGGAGGCTTCTGGCTGTACTGCTTCCCCGTGGGTAGAGAAGAGCAGGTAGTCTCTCTGGAAGGTCTTAGCTTCTGTTGACTGACATGGACAATACAGTAGGGGCGGACCCTGGCCAGGTGGAGCTTGTGGGCAGATGCAACCCCTCCGGCGACGAATAATTCCGCTGCTGCTTTGTATGGTGAAAACCTCCCCCCGCCAAGTGGGATGGGTAGACAACACTGACCCACACCCGCCAGGGGCCTCTCCTGGGACTAAAGATCCCAACATGGTCTCAACGTCGTCACCCTCTCAGCACACACCTTTCCTGCACACGTAATCCTGCCTTTCTCCGTCAGGGCCCTCTCCTACCAGGAGAAAAAGCAAGCCGCTCAAAAAGGCCGATGCCAGGGAACTCGAGGAAACACTGCCATTTTCCAAATTTTGGCTGTCTACATGTCCCCGCCTCCGCTGCAAGGCCGCGTATGTGGCCGGGCTCCGAAGGCAAGGCCGAAATCCTGGCAGCCTGGGCCCCAGCAGTCCCATGGTTTATGGACGTGGGGACACGGATGACCTGTTCGCCACATACAGGAGGGACCCTTGGGCCCTTCACTGGCTCGCCATTCAGCTCCACGACGTCCACTACCGGCCCTGGCCTTTGCTTTGGCTGGTGCCCCACGGAACGTGTGCTCCGGAGCCATGTTTCTCCGCCCATCACTATCATTCTGCCACCAGGCGATATGTGAGTGTGGGAGTCACCATTTGTCACTGGCAGCAGTGTCACGAGGCAGTAGACTTCCAGGTACCCGCTGACCTAGGCTGCCTTCTGCCCCAGGCAAGGTCCCGAATCCTTTATCCCAGATGCTGACACCCGGGCACTGGCGGACATTCATTTGGAGCAACACAGAGGTCTGAGTGAGGGTCAGCGGGCCAGGTAGGTGAAGTCAAGGCCAGGTGGGCGGGGCTAAGACTCCTTTGCCATCACCATAGAGACAGTCCCCCCCCGCAAGAGTGGGCGGAGCTTGTGATGGGCCTGCTGACAAGACTTGAGCCAATGGCAGAGATCCGGCCCGCCAGGCAGATGACACAGGGCCCTCCATTCTGACCGATGACAACTAGTGGCCACAGGATTTGAGCACACCCTGGGAAAGGCTACGCAGGCACAAGGGAGCCCCTGGTGCGGACTGCTTCAGGGCATTGGCACAGCAGGCCAGGTACCTCTTTCCCACTTTCCTCAGGATATCACTACGCAAGGCATCCCCACTCAGCATCTCATGCCTCTCTCTGTCTCTCTTTGGATGTGTTCGTTCTCTGAAATCTCTTCCTTCTCCCCCTTGTCACTTCACACCTTGGAGTGCCTGACAGAGGGCCTAGAGACGAAAGAGCAAAGGGGGAAGGCCTCTGGCTCTACTGGTTGCCCATGGGCAGAGAAGATCTGCTAGTCTATCTGGAAGGTCTAGAGAGAAGCCATTGATTGGGGAGCTACATCACGGGCGGACCTGGCCAGGTGAAGCTTGCTGACATGCAGCAGCCTCTCCGGAGACTACTAATTCCGCGGAGAACATTCTATGCAAATACCTGGCTGAGTGCCTTGGGAAGAAACATTGACACATACCTGCCAGAGGTCTATCCTGGGTCTCAAGAGTCCACCCCGGTCTCCAGCGACTCATCATCTCAGCACACACTTTGCCTGCACACAGGGAATCCGCCTCTCTCCACGAATGCCTTCTCCTGCTAGGAAACACACGATGGCACTCAGCCAAAGGAGAGCACAGGCAAAGTCAACTGAAGCCCCCATTTTCAAGATTTTGCCCTCTGCTGCTCCACAGCCTCCGCTGGCACAGTGCATGTGTGTCACTTCTCCGAAGACAAGGCCGCAATCCGGGCGTCCAGGGCCCCAGCAGTCCAGAGTCTGCGCATGGCGGCATATGGATCACCTCTTTGCCACGTACAGGAGGGAGGCCTGGGCCCTACACTGGCTCCGCTAGAGCTCCACGATCTCAGCTATTTTCCCTGACCTTTGGCCCGTGCCCTCGTGTCTGTGTCATCCCTACTTACACTTCTTCTCCGACCACTCTGAATCCGCCACCTGCGGATACATGAGCATGAAAATCAACATCTGTCACTGCCTGCAGTGTCACAGGTCACTAGGTGTCTAGGCTCAGGCTGACCTTGGCTGTCTTCTGCCCAGGCAAGGAGCCTAATCCTTCAAAGGCAACGAGGACATGTGGTCATTGGCCGACATTCATTCTTTCATCCACACAGCGGTCTAGATGAGGCTAAAGAGGCCAGGTAGGCCAGGTGACGGCTGAGTGCGGGGCCTAAGGCTTCTTTCCCAATCACCATGGAGACAGCCACCGCAAGGCTGGCCGGAACTTCTGACGGGGACGGGTCACAAACACCGAGCCAATAGGAGAGGTCCAGCCTAAGCGGCCACTTCCGCAGTGCCCTCCATTTTACCCATGGACACACGACGGCCCCTTCTCTTTTGGGCCACAAAATCCAGGGCACCCAGGGAATCACCTCACAGTAGGCAGCCCCTGATGTGGACACGTTCGACACACGGGGCCAGCAGGCAGGTACCACTTTTCCACTTACGCTAGGATATCGGTAGGCAAGGCGCCCTTCCTCAGCATCTATGGCCCCTCTGTGTATGTGTTCATTCGGAGAAATCTCTTCCTTCTACCCCTGAGACACATCACAAGTATGAGGGGCCTGAGAGAGAGCCTAGAGATGGAACGGGGGAGGCTTCTGGCTGTACTGCTTCCCCGTGGGTAGAGAAGAGCAGGTAGTCTCTCTGGAAGGTCTTAGCTTCTGTTGACTGACATGGACAATACAGTAGGGGCGGACCCTGGCCAGGTGGAGCTTGTGGGCAGATGCAACCCCTCCGGCGACGAATAATTCCGCTGCTGCTTTGTATGGTGAAAACCTCCCCCCGCCAAGTGGGATGGGTAGACAACACTTACCCACACCCGCCAGGGGCCTCTCCTGGGACTAAAGATCCCAACATGGTCTCAACGTCGTCACCCTCTCAGCACACACCTTTCCTGCACACGTAATCCTGCCTTTCTCCGTCAGGGCCCTCTCCTACCAGGAGAAAAAGCAAGCCGCTCAAAAAGGCCGATGCCAGGGAACTCGAGGAAACACTGCCATTTTCCAAATTTTGGCTGTCTACATGTCCCCGCCTCCGCTGCAAGGCCGCGTATGTGGCCGGGCTCCGAAGGCAAGGCCGAAATCCTGGCAGCCTGGGCCCCAGCAGTCCCATGGTTTATGGACGTGGGGACACGGATGACCTGTTCGCCACATACAGGAGGGACCCTTGGGCCCTTCACTGGCTCGCCATTCAGCTCCACGACGTCCACTACCGGCCCTGGCCTTTGCTTTGGCTGGTGCCCCACGGAACGTGTGCTCCGGAGCCATGTTTCTCCGCCCATCACTATCATTCTGCCACCAGGCGATATGTGAGTGTGGGAGTCACCATTTGTCACTGGCAGCAGTGTCACGAGGCAGTAGACTTCCAGGTACCCGCTGACCTAGGCTGCCTTCTGCCCCAGGCAAGGTCCCGAATCCTTTATCCCAGATGCTGACACCTGGGCACTGGCGGACATTCATTTGGAGCAACACAGAGGTCTGAGTGAGGGTCAGCGGGCCAGGTAGGTGAAGTCAAGGCCAGGTGGGCGGGGCTAAGACTCCCTTGCCATCACCATAGAGACAGTCCCCCCCCGCAAGAGTGGCCGGAGCTTGTGATGGGCCTGCTGACAAGACTTGAGCCAATGGCAGAGATCCGGCCCGCCAGGCAGATGACACAGGGCCCTCCAGTGTGACCTATGACACCTAGTGGCCACAGGATTTGAGCACACCCTGGGAAAGGCTACGCAGGCACAAGGGAGCCCCTGGTGCGGACTGCTTCAGGGCATTGGCACAGCAGGCCAGGTACCTCTTTCCCACTTTCCTCAGGATATCACTACGCAAGGCATCCCCACTCAGCATCTCTTGCCTCTCTCTGTCTCTCTCTGGATGTGTTCATTCTCTGAAATCTCTTCCTTCTCCCCCTTGTCACTTCACACCTTGGAGTGCCTGACAGAGGGCCTAGAGACGAAAGAGCAAAGGGGGAAGGCCTCTGGCTCTACTGGTTGCCCATGGGCAGAGAAGATCTGCTAGTCTATCTGGAAGGTCTAGAGAGTAGCCATTGACTGGGGAGCTACATCACGGGCGGACCTGGCCAGGTGAAGCTTGCTGACATGCAGCAGCCTCTCCGGAGACTACTAATTCCCCGGAGAACATTCTATGCAAATACCCGGCTGAGTGCCATGGGCAGAAACATTGACACATACCTGCCAGAGGTCTATCCTGGGTCTCAAGAGTCCACCCTGGTCTCCAGCCACTCATCATCTCAGCACACACTTTGCCTGCACACATGGAATCCGCCTCTCTCCACGAATGCCTTCTCCTGCTAGGAAACACACGATGGCACTCAGCCAAAGGAGAGCACAGGCAAAGTCAACTGAAGCCCGCATTTTCAAGATTTTGCCCTCTGCTGGGCCACAGCCTCCGCTGGCACAGTGCATGTGTGTCACTTCTCCGAAGACAAGGCCGCAATCCGGGCGTCCAGGGCCCCAGCAGTCCAGAGTCTGCGCATGGCGGCATATGGATCACCTCTTTGCCACGTACAGGAGGGAGGCCTGGGCCCTACACTGGCTCCGCTAGAGCTCCACGATCTCAGCTATTTTCCCTGACCTTTGGCCCGTGCCCTCGTGTCTGTGTCATCCCTACTTACACTTCTTCTCCGACCACTCTGAATCCGCCACCTGCGGATACATGAGCATGAAAATCAACATCTGTCACTGCCTGCAGTGTCACAGGTCACTAGGTGTCTAGGCTCAGGCTGACCTTGGCTGTCTTCTGCCCAGGCAAGGAGCCTAATCCTTCAAAGGCAACGAGGACATGTGGTCATTGGCCGACATTCATTCTTTCATCCACACAGCGGTCTAGATGAGGCTAAAGAGGCCAGGTAGGCCAGGTGACGGCTGAGTGCGGGGCCTAAGGCTTCTTTCCCAATCACCATGGAGACAGCCACCGCAAGGCTGGCCGGAACTTCTGACGGGGACGGGTCACAAACACCGAGCCAATAGGAGAGGTCCAGCCTAAGCGGCCACTTCCGCAGTGCCCTCCATTTTACCCATGGACACACGACGGCCCCTTCTCTTTTGGGCCACAAAATCCAGGGCACCCGGGGAATCACCTCACAGTAGGCAGCCCCTGATGTGGACACGTTCGACACACGGGGCCATCAGGCAGGTACCACTTTTCCACTTACGCTAGGATATCGGTAGGCAAGGCGCCCTTCCTCAGCATCTATGGCCCCTCTGTGTATGTGTTCATTCGGAGAAATCTCTTCCTTCTACCCCTGAGACACATCACAAGTATGAGGGGCCTGAGAGAGAGCCTAGAGATGGAACGGGGGAGGCTTCTGGCTGTACTGCTTCCCCATGGGTAGAGAAGAGCAGGTAGTCTCTCTGGAAGGTCTTAGCTTCTGTTGACTGACATGGACAATACAGTAGGGGCGGACCCTGGCCAGGTGGAGCTTGTGGGCAGATGCAACCCCTCCGGCGACGAATAATTCCGCTGCTGCTTTGTATGGTGAAAACCTCCCCCCGCCAAGTGGGATGGGTAGACAACACTGACCCACACCCGCCAGGGGCCTCTCCTGGGACTAAAGATCCCAACATGGTCTCAACGTCGTCACCCTCTCAGCACACACCTTTCCTGCACACGTAATCCTGCCTTTCTCCGTCAGGGCCCTCTCCTACCAGGAGAAAAAGCAAGCCGCTCAAAAAGGCCGATGCCAGGGAACTCGAGGAAACACTGCCATTTTCCAAATTTTGGCTGTCTACATGTCCCCGCCTCCGCTGCAAGGCCGCGTATGTGGCCGGGCTCCGAAGGCAAGGCCGAAATCCTGGCAGCCTGGGCCCCAGCAGTCCCATGGTTTATGGACGTGGGGACACGGATGACCTGTTCGCCACATACAGGAGGGACCCTTGGGCCCTTCACTGGCTCGCCATTCAGCTCCACGACGTCCACTACCGGCCCTGGCCTTTGCTTTGGCTGGTGCCCCACGGAACGTGTGCTCCGGAGCCATGTTTCTCCGCCCATCACTATCATTCTGCCACCAGGCGATATGTGAGTGTGGGAGTCACCATTTGTCACTGGCAGCAGTGTCACGAGGCAGTAGACTTCCAGGTACCCGCTGACCTAGGCTGCCTTCTGCCCCAGGCAAGGTCCCGAATCCTTTATCCCAGATGCTGACACCCGGGCACTGGCGGACATTCATTTGGAGCAACACAGAGGTCTGAGTGAGGGTCAGCGGGCCAGGTAGGTGAAGTCAAGGCCAGGTGGGCGGGGCTAAGACTCCTTTGCCATCACCATAGAGACAGTCCCCCCCCGCAAGAGTGGGCGGAGCTTGTGATGGGCCTGCTGACAAGACTTGAGCCAATGGCAGAGATCCGGCCCGCCAGGCAGATGACACAGGGCCCTCCAGTGTGACCTATGACACCTAGTGGCCACAGGATTTGAGCACACCCTGGGAAAGGCTACGCAGGCACAAGGGAGCCCCTGGTGCGGACTGCTTCAGGGCATTGGCACAGCAGGCCAGGTACCTCTTTCCCACTTTCCTCAGGATATCACTACGCAAGGCATCCCCACTCAGCATCTCTTGCCTCTCTCTGTCTCTCTCTGGATGTGTTCATTCTCTGAAATCTCTTCCTTCTCCCCCTTGTCACTTCACACCTTGGAGTGCCTGACAGAGGGCCTAGAGATGAAAGAGCAAAGGGGGAAGGCCTCTGGCTCTACTGGTTGCCCATGGGCAGAGAAGATCTGCTAGTCTATCTGGAAGGTCTAGAGAGTAGCCATTGATTGGGGAGCTACATCACGGGCGGACCTGGCCAGGTGAAGCTTGCTGACATGCAGCAGCCTCTCCGGAGACTACTAATTCCGCGGAGAACATTCTATGCAAATACCCGGCTGAGTGCCATGGGCAGAAAACATTGACACATACCTGCCAGGGGTCTATCCTGGGTCTGAAGAGTCCACCCTGGTCTCCAGCCACTCATCATCTCAGCACACACTTTGCCTGCACACATGGAATCCGCCTCTCTCCACGAATGCCTTCTCCTGCTAGGAAACACACGATGGCACTCAGCCAAAGGAGAGCACAGGCAAAGTCAACTGAAGCCCCCATTTTCAAGATTTTGCCCTCTGCTGGGCCACAGCCTCCGCTGGCACAGTGCATGTGTGTCACTTCTCCGAAGACAAGGCCGCAATCCGGGCGTCCAGGGCCCCAGCAGTCCAGAGTCTGCGCATGGCGGCATATGGATCACCTCTTTGCCACGTACAGGAGGGAGGCCTGGGCCCTACACTGGCTCCGCTAGAGCTCCACGATCTCAGCTATTTTCCCTGACCTTTGGCCCGTGCCCTCGTGTCTGTGTCATCCCTACTTACACTTCTTCTCCGACCACTCTGAATCCGCCACCTGCGGATACATGAGCATGAAAATCAACATCTGTCACTGCCTGCAGTGTCACAGGTCACTAGGTGTCTAGGCTCAGGCTGACCTTGGCTGTCTTCTGCCCAGGCAAGGAGCCTAATCCTTCAAAGGCAACGAGGACATGTGGTCATTGGCCGACATTCATTCTTTCATCCACACAGCGGTCTAGATGAGGCTAAAGAGGCCAGGTAGGCCAGGTGACGGCTGAGTGCAGGGTCTAAGGCTTCTTTCCCAACCACCATGGAGACAGCCACCGCAAGGCTGGCCGGAACTTCTGACGGGGACGGGTCACAAACACCGAGCCAATAGGAGAGGTCCAGCCTAAGCGGCCACTTCCGCAGTGCCCTCCATTTTACCCATGGACACACGACGGCCCCTTCTCTTTTGGGCCACAAAATCCAGGGCACCCAGGGAATCACCTCACAGTAGGCAGCCCCTGATGTGGACACGTTCGACACACGGGGCCAGCAGGCAGGTACCACTTTTCCACTTACGCTAGGATATCGGTAGGCAAGGCGCCCTTCCTCAGCACCTATGGCCCCTCTGTGTATGTGTTCATTCGGAGAAATCTCTTCCTTCTACCCCTGAGACACATCACAAGTATGAGGGGCCTGAGAGAGAGCCTAGAGATGGAACGGGGGAGGCTTCTGGCTGTACTGCTTCCCCGTGGGTAGAGAAGAGCAGGTAGTCTCTCTGGAAGGTCTTAGCTTCTGTTGACTGACATGGACAATACAGTAGGGGCGGACCCTGGCCAGGTGGAGCTTGTGGGCAGATGCAACCCCTCCGGCGACGAATAATTCCGCTGCTGCTTTGTATGGTGAAAACCTCCCCCCGCCAAGTGGGATGGGTAGACAACACTGACCCACACCCGCCAGGGGCCTCTCCTGGGACTAAAGATCCCAACATGGTCTCAACGTCGTCACCCTCTCAGCACACACCTTTCCTGCACACGTAATCCTGCCTTTCTCCGTCAGGGCCCTCTCCTACCAGGAGAAAAAGCAAGCCGCTCAAAAAGGCCGATGCCCGGGAACTCGAGGAAACACTGCCATTTTCCAAATTTTGGCTGTCTACATGTCCCCGCCTCCGCTGCAAGGCCGCGTATGTGGCCGGGCTCCGAAGGCAAGGCCGAAATCCTGGCAGCCTGGGCCCCAGCAGTCCCATGGTTTATGGACGTGGGGACACGGATGACCTGTTCGCCACATACAGGAGGGACCCTTGGGCCCTTCACTGGCTCGCCATTCAGCTCCACGACGTCCACTACCGGCCCTGGCCTTTGCTTTGGCTGGTGCCCCACGGAACGTGTGCTCCGGAGCCATGTTTCTCCGCCCATCACTATCATTCTGCCACCAGGCGATATGTGAGTGTGGGAGTCACCATTTGTCACTGGCAGCAGTGTCACGAGGCAGTAGACTTCCAGGTACCCGCTGACCTAGGCTGCCTTCTGCCCCAGGCAAGGTCCCGAATCCTTTATCCCAGATGCTGACACCTGGGCACTGGCGGACATTCATTTGGAGCAACACAGAGGTCTGAGTGAGGGTCAGCGGGCCAGGTAGGTGAAGTCAAGGCCAGGTGGGCGGGGCTAAGACTCCTTTGCCATCACCATAGAGACAGTCCCCCCCGCAAGAGTGGGCGGAGCTTGTGATGGGCCTGCTGACAAGACTTGAGCCAATGGCAGAGATCCGGCCCGCCAGGCAGATGACACAGGGCCCTCCAGTGTGACCTATGACACCTAGTGGCCACAGGATTTGAGCACACCCTGGGAAAGGCTACGCAGGCACAAGGGAGCCCCTGGTGCGGACTGCTTCAGGGCATTGGCACAGCAGGCCAGGTACCTCTTTCCCACTTTCCTCAGGATATCACTACGCAAGGCATCCCCACTCAGCATCTCTTGCCTCTCTCTGTCTCTCTCTGGATGTGTTCGTTCTCTGAAATCTCTTCCTTCTCCCCCTTGTCACTTCACACCTTGGAGTGCCTGACAGAGGGCCTAGAGACGAAAGAGCAAAGGGGGAAGGCCTCTGGCTCTACTGGTTGCCCATGGGCAGAGAAGATCTGCTAGTCTATCTGGAAGGTCTAGAGAGTAGCCATTGATTGGGGAGCTACATCACGGGCGGACCTGGCCAGGTGAAGCTTGCTGACATGCAGCAGCCTCTCCGGAGACTACTAATTCCGCGGAGAACATTCTATGCAAATACCCGGCTGAGTGCCATGGGCAGAAAACATTGACACATACCTGCCAGGGGTCTATCCTGGGTCTCAAGAGTCCACCCTGGTCTCCAGCCACTCATCATCTCAGCACACACTTTGCCTGCACACATGGAATCCGCCTCTCTCCACGAATGCTTTCTCCTGCTAGGAAACACACGATGGCACTCAGCCAAAGGAGAGCACAGGCAAAGTCAACTGAAGCCCGCATTTTCAAGATTTTGCCCTCTGCTGGGCCACAGCCTCCGCTGGCACAGTGCATGTGTGTCACTTCTCCGAAGACAAGGCCGCAATCCGGGCGTCCAGGGCCCCAGCAGTCCAGAGTCTGCGCATGGCGGCATATGGATCACCTCTTTGCCACGTACAGGAGGGAGGCCTGGGCCCTACACTGGCTCCGCTAGAGCTCCACGATCTCAGCTATTTTCCCTGACCTTTGGCCCGTGCCCTCGTGTCTGTGTCATCCCTACTTACACTTCTTCTCCGACCACTCTGAATCCGCCACCTGCGGATACATGAGCATGAAAATCAACATCTGTCACTGCCTGCAGTGTCACAGGTCACTAGGTGTCTAGGCTCAGGCTGACCTTGGCTGTCTTCTGCCCAGGCAAGGAGCCTAATCCTTCAAAGGCAACGAGGACATGTGGTCATTGGCCGACATTCATTCTTTCATCCACACAGCGGTCTAGATGAGGCTAAAGAGGCCAGGTAGGCCAGGTGACGGCTGAGTGCGGGGCCTAAGGCTTCTTTCCCAATCACCATGGAGACAGCCACCGCAAGCCTGGCCGGAACTTCTGACGGGGACGGGTCACAAACACCGAGCCAATAGGAGAGGTCCAGCCTAAGCGGCCACTTCCGCAGTGCCCTCCATTTTACCCATGGACACACGACGGCCCCTTCTCTTTTGGGCCACAAAATCCAGGGCACCCAGGGAATCACCTCACAGTAGGCAGCCCCTGATGTGGACACGTTCGACACACGGGGCCAGCAGGCAGGTACCACTTTTCCACTTACGCTAGGATATCAGTAGGCAAGGCGCCCTTCCTCAGCATCTATGGCCCCTCTGTGTATGTGTTCATTCGGAGAAATCTCTTCCTTCTACCCCTGAGACACATCACAAGTATGAGGGGCCTGAGAGAGAGCCTAGAGATGGAACGGGGGAGGCATCTGGCTGTACTGCTTCCCCATGGGTAGAGAAGAGCAGGTAGTCTCTCTGGAAGGTCTTAGCTTCTGTTGACTGACATGGACAATACAGTAGGGGCGGACCCTGGCCAGGTGGAGCTTGTGGGCAGATGCAACCCCTCCGGCGACGAATAATTCCGCTGCTGCTTTGTATGGTGAAAACCTCCCCCCACCAAGTGGGATGGGTAGACAACACTGACCCACACCCGCCAGGGGCCTCTCCTGGGACTAAAGATCCCAACATGGTCTCAACGTCGTCACCCTCTCAGCACACACCTTTCCTGCACACGTAATCCTGCCTTTCTCCGTCAGGGCCCTATCCTACCAGGAAAAAAAGCAAGCCGCTCTAAAAGGCCGATGCCCGGGAACTCGAGGAAACACTGCCATTTTCCAAATTTTGGCTGTCTACATGTCCCCGCCTCCGCTGCAAGGCCGCGTATGTGGCCGGGCTCCGAAGGCAAGGCCGAAATCCTGGCAGCCTGGGCCCCAGCAGTCCCATGGTTTATGGACGTGGGGACACGGATGACCTGTTCGCCACATACAGGAGGGACCCTTGGGCCCTTCACTGGCTCGCCATTCAGCTCCACGACGTCCACTACCGGCCCTGGCCTTTGCTTTGGCTGGTGCCCCACGGAACGTGTGCTCCGGAGCCATGTTTCTCCGCCCATCACTATCATTCTGCCACCAGGCGATATGTGAGTGTGGGAGTCACCATTTGTCACTGGCAGCAGTGTCACGAGGCAGTAGACTTCCAGGTACCCGCTGACCTAGGCTGCCTTCTGCCCCAGGCAAGGTCCCGAATCCTTTATCCCAGATGCTGACACCTGGGCACTGGCGGACATTCATTTGGAGCAACACAGAGGTCTGAGTGAGGGTCAGCGGGCCAGGTAGGTGAAGTCAAGGCCAGGTGGGCGGGGCTAAGACTCCTTTGCCATCACCATAGAGACAGTCCCCCCCCGCAAGAGTGGGCGGAGCTTGTGATGGGCCTGCTGACAAGACTTGAGCCAATGGCAGAGATCCGGCCCGCCAGGCAGATGACACAGGGCCCTCCAGTGTCACCTATGACACCTAGTGGCCACAGGATTTGAGCACACCCTGGGAAAGGCTACGCAGGCACAAGGGAGCCCCTGGTGCGGACTGCTTCAGGGCATTGGCACAGCAGGCCAGGTACCTCTTTCCCACTTTCCTCAGGATATCACTACGCAAGGCATCCCCACTCAGCATCTCTTGCCTCTCTCTGTCTCTCTCTGGATGTGTTCGTTCTCTGAAATCTCTTCCTTCTCCCCCTTGTCACTTCACACCTTGGAGTGCCTGACAGAGGGCCTAGAGACGAAAGAGCAAAGGGGGAAGGCCTCTGGCTCTACTGGTTACCCATGGGCAGAGAAGATCTGCTAGACTATCTGGAAGGTCTAGAGAGTAGCCATTGATTGGGGAGCTACATCACGGGCGGACCTGGCCAGGTGAAGCTTGCTGACATGCAGCAGCCTCTCCGGAGACTACTAATTCCGCGGAGAACATTCTATGCAAATACCCGGCTGAGTGCCATGGGCAGAAAACATTGACACATACCTGCCAGGGGTCTATCCTGGGTCTGAAGAGTCCACCCTGGTCTCCAGCCACTCATCATCTCAGCACACACTTTGCCTGCACACATGGAATCCGCCTCTCTCCACGAATGCCTTCTCCTGCTAGGAAACACACGATGGCACTCAGCCAAAGGAGAGCACAGGCAAAGTCAACTGAAGCCCGCATTTTCAAGATTTTGCCCTCTGCTGGGCCACAGCCTCCGCTGGCACAGTGCATGTGTGTCACTTCTCCGAAGACAAGGCCGCAATCCGGGCGTCCAGGGCCCCAGCAGTCCAGAGTCTGCGCATGGCGGCATATGGATCACCTCTTTGCCACGTACAGGAGGGAGGCCTGGGCCCTACACTGGCTCCGCTAGAGCTCCACGATCTCAGCTATTTTCCCTGACCTTTGGCCCGTGCCCTCGTGTCTGTGTCATCCCTACTTACACTTCTTCTCCGACCACTCTGAATCCGCCACCTGCGGATACATGAGCATGAAAATCAACATCTGTCACTGCCTGCAGTGTCACAGGTCACTAGGTGTCTAGGCTCAGGCTGACCTTGGCTGTCTTCTGCCCAGGCAAGGAGCCTAATCCTTCAAAGGCAACGAGGACATGTGGTCATTGGCCGACATTCATTCTTTCATCCACACAGCGGTCTAGATGAGGCTAAAGAGGCCAGGTAGGCCAGGTGACGGCTGAGTGCGGGGCCTAAGGCTTCTTTCCCAATCACCATGGAGACAGCCACCGCAAGGCTGGCCGGAACTTCTGACGGGGACGGGTCACAAACACCGAGCCAATAGGAGAGGTCCAGCCTAAGCGGCCACTTCCGCAGTGCCCTCCATTTTACCCATGGACACACGACGGCCCCTTCTCTTTTGGGCCACAAAATCCAGGGCACCCGGGGAATCACCTCACAGTAGGCAGCCCCTGATGTGGACACGTTCGACACACGGGGCCAGCAGGCAGGTACCACTTTTCCACTTACGCTAGGATATCGGTAGGCAAGGCGCCCTTCCTCAGCATCTATGGCCCCTCTGTGTATGTGTTCATTCGGAGAAATCTCTTCCTTCTACCCCTGAGACACATCACAAGTATGAGGGGCCTGAGAGAGAGCCTAGAGATGGAACGGGGGAGGCTTCTGGCTGTACTGCTTCCCCGTGGGTAGAGAAGAGCAGGTAGTCTCTCTGGAAGGTCTTAGCTTCTGTTGACTGACATGGACAATACAGTAGGGGCGGACCCTGGCCAGGTGGAGCTTGTGGGCAGATGCAACCCCTCCGGCGACGAATAATTCCGCTGCTGCTTTGTATGGTGAAAACCTCCCCCCGCCAAGTGGGATGGGTAGACAACACTGACCCACACCCGCCAGGGGCCTCTCCTGGGACTAAAGATCCCAACATGGTCTCAACGTCGTCACCCTCTCAGCACACACCTTTCCTGCACACGTAATCCTGCCTTTCTCCGTCAGGGCCCTCTCCTACCAGGAGAAAAAGCAAGCCGCTCTAAAAGGCCGATGCCAGGGAACTCGAGGAAACACTGCCATTTTCCAAATTTTGGCTGTCTACATGTCCCCGCCTCCGCTGCAAGGCCGCGTATGTGGCCGGGCTCCGAAGGCAAGGCCGAAATCCTGGCAGCCTGGGCCCCAGCAGTCCCATGGTTTATGGACGTGGGGACACGGATGACCTGTTCGCCACATACAGGAGGGACCCTTGGGCCCTTCACTGGCTCGCCATTCAGCTCCACGACGTCCACTACCGGCCCTGGCCTTTGCTTTGGCTGGTGCCCCACGGAACGTGTGCTCCGGAGCCATGTTTCTCCGCCCAT